>NW_027140500.1:1397500-1400000 GCF_036365525.1 Heterodontus francisci | reverse complement strand
CACACACACACACACACACACACACACCACAGCCCAGACACTGAGACTTATATATATGCTCACACACACACCACAGCCCAGACACTGAGACTTATATATATGCACACACACACACACACACACACACACACACCACAGCCCAGACACTGAGACTTATATGTAAGCACACACACACACCACAGCCCAGACACTGAGACTTATATATATGCTCACACACACACACACCACAGCCCAGACACTGAGACTTATATATATGCACAAACACACACACACACCACAGCCCAGACACTGAGACTTATATATATGCGCACACACACACACACACACCACAGCCAAGACACTGAGACTAATATATATGCGCGCGCACACACACACACACACACACACACACACACACACACACACACACACACACACACACGACAGCCCTGACACTGAGACTTATATATATGCACACACACACACACACACACACACACACACACACACACACACACACACACACCGCAGCCCAGACACTGAGACGTATATGTATACACACACACACACACCACAGCCCAGACACTGAGACATATATATATGCACACACACACACACACACACACACACCACAGCCCAGACACTGAGACATATTGATATGCACACACACACACACACACACACACACACACCACGGCCCAGACATTGAGACTTATATATGTGCACACACACACACACACCACAGCCCAGACACTGAGACATATATATATGCACACACACACACACACACACACACACCACAGCACAGACACTGAGACTTATATATATGCACACACACACACACATCACAGCCCAGACACTGAGACATATATATATGCACACACACATACACACACTCCACAGCCCAGACACTGAGACATATATATATGCACACACACACACACACACACACACACACACACACACACACACACACAGCCCAGACACTGAGACTTATATATATGCACACACACACACACACCACAGCCCAGACACAGAGACTTATATATATGCACATTCACAGACACACCACAGCCCAGACACAGAGACTTATATATATGCACACACACACACACACACCACAGCCTAGACACTGAGACTTATATATATGCACACACACACACACACACAAACGCACCACAGCGCAGACACTGAGACTTATATATATGCACACACACACACCACAGCCCAGACACTGAGACTTATATATATGCACACACACACACACACACACACATACACACACCCACCACAGCCCTGACACTGAGACTTATATATATGCACACACACACACACACACAAACACACCACAGCCCAGACACTGAGACTTATATATATGCACACACACACACACACACACCACAGCCCAGACACTGAGACTTATATATATGCACACACACACACACACACACACACGCATACACACACACATAGACACACACACACACACACACACACCACAGCCCAGACACTGAGACTTATATATATGCACACACACACACACACACCACAGCCCAGACACTGAGACTTAGATATATGTACACACACACACACACACACACACACACACGACAGCCCAGACACTGAGACTTATTTATATGCACACACACACATCACAACCCAGATACTGAGACTTATATATATGCTCACACACACACACACACACACCACAGCCCAGACACTGAGACTTAGATATATGCACACACACACACACACACACACACACACACCCAACAGCCCAGACACTGAGATCTATATATATGCTCACACACACACACACACACACACACACACACACACACACACACACACACACACACACACACACATCACAGCCCAGACACTGAGACTTATATATATGCACACACACACACCACAGACCAGACAATGAGACTTATATATATGCACACACACACACACACACACACACCACGGCACAGACACTGAGACATATATATATGCACACACACACACCACAGCCCAGACACTGAGACTTATATATATATACACACACACACACACACACACACCACAGCCCAGACACTGAGACTTATATATATGCTCACACACACACCACAGCCCAGACACTGAGACTTATATATATGCACACACACACACACACACACACACACCACAGCCCAGACACTGAGACTTATATGTAAGCACACACACACACCACAGCCCAGACACTGAGACTTATATATATGCTCACACACACACACACCACAGCCCAGACACTGAGACTTATATATATGCACAAACACACACACACACCACAGCCCAGACACTGAGACTTATATATATGCGCACACAGACACACACACACCACAGCCAAGACACTGAGACTAATATATATGCGCGCACACACACACACACACACACACACACACACACACACACACACACACACACACACACGACAGCCCTGACACTGAGACTTATATATATGCGCGCACACACACACACACACACACACACACAC
>NW_027140499.1:0-132212 GCF_036365525.1 Heterodontus francisci | reverse complement strand
TACTGAGTCAGCGGTGCTTGAGATGGCTTGGCCATGTGAGCCGCATGGAAGATGGCAGGATCCCCAAAGACACATTGTACAGCGAGCTCGCCACTGGTATCAGACCCACCGGCCGTCCATGTCTCCGCTATAAAGACGTCTGCAAACGCGACATGAAATCGTGTGACATTGATCACAAGTCGTGGGAGTCAGTTGCCAGCATTCGCCAGAGCTGGCGGGCAGCCATAAAGACAGGGCTAAATTGTGGCGAGTCGAAGAGACTTAGTAGTTGGCAGGAAAAAAGACAGAGGCGCAAGGGGAGAGCCAACTGTGCAACAGCCCCGACAAACAAATTTCTCTGCAGCACCTGTGGAAGAGCCTGTCACTCTAGAATTGGCCTTTATAGCCACTCCAGGCGCTGCTTCGCAAACCACTGACCACCTCCAGGCGCGTATCCATTGTCTCTCGAGATAAGGAGGCCCAAAAGTGAAAAAAGTGACTGAAGACCTGTGCTCCAGAACTTGCCACACCCCTAGCCAAGCTGTTCCAGTACAGCTACAACACTGGCATCTCCCCTGCAATGTGGAAAATTGCCCAGGTATGTCCTGTACACAAAAAGCAGGACAAGTCCAACCTGACCAATTACCACCCCATCAGTCTACTCTCAATCACCAGTAAAGTGATGGAAGGTGTCATCAACAGTGCCAATAACTTGCTCAGTGATGCTCAGTTTGGGTTCTGCCAGGGCCACTCACCTCCTGACCTCATTACAGCTTTGGTTCAAACATGGACAAAAGAGCTGAACTCAAGAGGTGAGGTGAGAGTGACTGCCCTTGACATCAAGGCAGCATTTGACCGAGTATGGCATCAAGGAGCCCTAGCAAAACTGAAGTCAATGGGAATCGGAGGGAAAACTCTCTGCTGGAGTCATACCGAGTACAAAGGAAGATGGTTGTGGTTGTTGGAGGTCAATCATCTGAGCTCCAGGACATCACTGCAGGAGTTCCTCAGGGTAGTGTCCTAGGCCCAACCATCTTCAGCTGCTTCATCAATGACCTTCCTTCAATCAGAAGGTCAGAAGTGGGGATGTTTGCTGATGATTGCACAATGTTCAGCACCATTCACGACTCCTCAGATACTGAAGCAGTCCGTGTAGAAATGCAGCAAGACCTGGACAATATCCAGGCTTGGGCTGATAAGTGGCAAGTAACATTCGTGCCACACAAGTGCCAGGCAATGACCATCTCCAACAAGAAAGAATCTATCCATCTCCCTTTGACATTCAATGGCATTACCATCGCTGAATCCCCCACTATCAACATCCTAGGGGTTACCATTGACCGAAAACTGAACTGGAGTAGCCATATAAATACCGTGGCTACAAGAGCAGGTCAGAGTCTAGGAATCCTGCGGCGAGTAACTCACCTCCTGACTCCCAAAAGCCTGTCCACAATCTACAAGGCACAAGTCAGGAGTGTGATGGAATACTCTCCACTTGCCTGGATGGGTGCAGCTCCAACAACACTCAAGAAGCTCGACACCATCCAGGACAAAGCAGCCCGCTTGACTGGCACCCCATCCAGGAACATTCACTCCCTCCACCACCGACGCACAGTGGCAGCAGTGTGTACCATCTACAAGATGCACTGCAGCAATGCACCAAGGCTCCTTAGACAGCACCTTCCAAACCCACGACCTCTACCAACTAGAAGAACAAGGGCAGCAAATACATGGGAACACCACCACCTGCATGTTCCCCTCCAAGTCACACACCATCCTGACTTGGAACTATATCGCCGTTCCTTCACTGTCACTGGGTCAAAATCCTGAAACTCCCTTCCTAACAGCACTGTGGGTGTACCTACCCCACATGGACTGCAGCGGTTCAAGAAGGCAGCTCACCACCACCTTCTCAAGGGCAATTAGGGATGGGCAATAAATGCTGGCCTGGCCAGTGACGCCCACATCCCATGAATGAATAAAAAAAACCTCACCCAGCACATCTTCCTTCATGTGAGAGTCAGGACTGGCTTAGGGCCTTCAAATACAATAATCATAGAGTGTAGAGGGAGCTTTACTCTGTATCTAACCGCGTGCTGTACCTGCCCTGGGAGTGTTTGATGGGGACAGTGTAGAGGGAGCTTTACTCTGTATCTAACCCCGTACTGTACCTGTCCTGGGAGTGTTTGATGGGGACAGTGTAGAGGGAGCTTTACTCTGTATCTAACCGCGTGCTGTACCTGTCCTGGGAGTGTTTGATGGGGACAGTGTAGAGGGAGCTTTACTCTGTATCTAACCCCGTGCTGTACCTGCCCTGGGAGTGTTTGATGGGGACAGTGTAGAGGGAGCTTTACTCTGTATCTAACCCCGTACTGTACCTGTCCTGGGAGTGTTTGATGGGGACAGTGTAGAGGGAGCTTTACTCTGTATCTAACCGCGTGCTGTACCTGTCCTGGGAGTGTTTGATGGGGACAGTGTAGAGGGAGCTTTACTCTGTATCTAACCCCCCGTGCTGTACCTGTCCTGGGAGTGTTTGATGGGGACAGTGTAGAGGGAGCTTTACTCTGTATGTAGGGGGTGTGCACCCAGTGTTTTTGAATGCAAGGTATTTGCCAATTCCCAGTGACTCAGTGAGAGGAAGGGTCTCTCTGTGCTGGTTTGCACTGTTGTTCAAAGACTTTCGGAGTCCCTGAGACTCTCAGTTGTCTGAATAAAGCCTCCCCTGTTTCTGTGTGTCTGAGTGCAGAAAGACAGAGGGAACATTGTTGTGGCCTGACCCTTGACTAATCTCAGCATCTCATTAGCTTGCTGGGTGGACATATCAAAGTGCATTGCCCACCCTGTTTAGTCCTGACTGTGGAGTTTGAAGTTGCTGAACCCCTGAGGCTGTGATCAGTGATTGACCGACCCTCCAACATCTGGGGTGGAGGGTCCCTGGAACGATAGTGGTTTGCTGCATCAGTGTCGGACAACATGGGCATCTGTCCCTGTCTCCCCCCACACACACCACCCTGACCTGTCTCAGTGAAAGCTACCCACATCTTTGGCAGTGATGGTTTAAAAACTTAAGTGGGACGAGGCTGTTTGACATCAGCACCTTCCCCGATCGGAATAGGTACTTGGCCTCTGCAGCTGGATGTGTTTGAACATGTGTTTGGAGTCAAGCCAACAAGGAACAATGAATTGACCAGCTCCCTATTGTGCTGGGATTTTGTGGTGATTCCTGACTGTTTCTGAAAGAGAGACTTACGTACTGAGCAGTGCATTCAGGGAGAGAATTGAAGTGTGATGGAGAATGAGGGAGGGGAGGAGTGGGGTGGGGGTGGGGGGGGGGGGGGGGAGGTGGAGTGCAGACAGATCCAGCTTGGACCTCCGGCAGGGTCTTTGTCTGGCAGTTTTGTGACCCTGCCAGGCTGAGTGATGGATGCTCGGGCCTTTGGTGTCGCAGTATAATGGATCCCTCAGCCGGGTGCGACATACTCATTCTTCCCTCTGACGTCGGGATGGTGGAATTTACAGCCAGTTTGACGTAATCCACATTTAAGACAGGGCTGAAGTTCACCTGTCGAAGGACAGTCTTAGAAACTGTGGTTGGACTGAGCTGACATGAACATATCAAGTGGTTTACTCAGCCTGCTGTGGCCTTTACTGGTGAACACACTCAGTTATTCAACAATGATAGAAACAGACACACCAACTAGAGTTCCCACTCGATTACCTCCACATCACATCCCCGAAACACACACACCTCACAACATAATTATCAAATGGTCAGTTTCAAATGACATAAGAGGATCTGGAGATAATGTGGCAAAAAGGCATTGAATTGGATGATCAGCCATGATCGTATTGAATAGCAGGCCAGGCTTGAAGGGCTGAATGGCCTACTCCTGCTCCTCTGTTCCTATGTGAGTGTGGTGCACATACACACACTCCAGAGGGGATCAGGGCTCCAATCAACAGCCCCGGACATTCACAGAGAGACAGAGAGGGCAAGTTAAATAAAGCCCAACCCAGTATCCAGCAGGAATGACTGAGACAGAGCACAGTGGTTCAGAGAGAGACTCTGAGACAGAGCACAGTGGCTCAGAGAGAGACTCTGAGACAGAGCACAGTGGCTCAGAGAGAGACTCTGAGACAGAGCACAGTGGCTCAGAGAGAGACTCTGAGACAGAGCACAGTGGCTCAGAGAGAGACTCTGAGGCAGAGCACAGTGGCTCAGAGAGAGACTCTGAGACAGAGCACAGTGGCTCAGAGAGAGACTCTGAGACAGAGCACAGTGGCTCAGAGAGAGACTCTGAGACAGAGCACAGTGGCTCAGAGAGAGACTCTGAGACAGAGCACAGTGGCTCAGAGAGAGACTCTGAGACAGAGCACAGTGGCTCAGAGAGAGACTCTGAGACAGAGCACAGTGGTTCAGAGAGAGAGTCTGAGACAGAGCACAGTGGCTCAGAGAGAGACTCTGAGACAGAACACAGTGGTTCAGAATGAGACTCTGAGACAGAGCACAGTGGTTCAGAGGGAGTCTGAGACAGAGCACAGTGGCTCAGAGAGAGACTCTGAGACAGAGCACAGTGGTTCAGAGAGAGACTCTGAGACAGAGCACAGTGGTTCAGAGAGAGACTCTGAGACAGAGCACAGTGGCTCAGAGAGAGACTCTGAGACAGAACACAGTGGTTCAGAATGAGACTCTGAGACAGAGCACAGTAGTTCAGAGGGAGAGTCTGAGACAGAGCACAGTGGCTCAGAGAGAGACTCTGAGACAGAACACAGTGGTTCAGAATGAGACTCTGAGACAGAGCACAGTGGTTCAGAGGGAGAGTCTGAGACAGAGCACAGTGGCTCTGGGAGAATCTGCAGTAACCCATCAGATCGAGCATGAGAGTTTTTGACTCTGACACTTGGCCCACTCTCAGTGGTGGGGTATCTGTCAGCTTTCCATATATTACACTGAGTAGACAGATACTGCAGACCCAGGGCCTGTCTCATCTGTCCAGTTACAGCCTCTCCACAATCTCACATCAATTTTACAGCAAAGAAACAGGCCATTCGGTCCATCTGCTCCGTGCTGGTGTTTATGCTCCCCACGAGCCTCCTCCCAGCCCTCTTCATCTCACCCTATCACCATATCCTTCTATTCCTTTCTCCCTCATGTGTTTATCCAGCTTCCCCTTAAATGTATCTACACCATTCACCTCAACCACTCCCTGCGATAGCGAGTTCCACATTCTCACCACTCTCTGGGTAAAGAAGTTTCCCCTGAATTCCCCATTGGATTTATTTGTGACTGTTTTATATTTAAGGCCCCGAGTTCTGGTCTCCCCCCACATCTTCTCTGTGTCTACCCTTTCGAACCCCGTCATCATTTTAAAGACCTCTATCAGGTCACCCCCTCAGCCTTCACTTTTCCAGGGAAAAGAGCCCCAGCCTGTTCAATCTTCTCTGATTATCACCTCTTCTAGATTTGGCATCATTCTTGTAAACCCTTTTTGCACCCTCTTCAGTGCTGCCATATCCTTTTTATAATATGGATACCAGGCTGTGCACAATACTCTCAAGTGTTGTTTAACCAAGGCTCTAACATGTTGAACATAACTTCTCTGCTTTTCAACTCTGTCCCTCTAGAAGTGAACCCCAGTATTGTTTGCTTTTTTTATGGCCTCATGAATTTGCATCGTTCCTTTTAGTAACTTGTGTATCTGTACCCCAGATTACTCTGTTCCTCTGCCCCTTTTAGACAATTATTTTACAAGGAGAATGTGACCTCCTTATTCTACCTCACATTTATCTATACTGAGCTTCATTTACCAAATAAATGCTCATTCTGCAAGGTTCTTCATGTCTTCCTGTATTTTGTCGCAGTTCTCCTCTGTATTAACTACACCTCCCAATTTGGTATCACCTGCAGTTCTTGGAATTGTATTTCCCTTTCCGGAGTCGGGATTGTTTATGTGAATGGAATTTGCAGGCTGTTTGCCTCCCCGGGGCTCCATGTATCTTTCGGCAGGTTTTGAGTCTGTCTCCCTGGAAACTGTTGTGATGGGAGTTGACCAGTGGAGAGGTCATTGGAACCCCAAGAATGGATCACACCCGAACCCCACTCCTCCACATCGGAAACACAACCCACGGCAAACCACAGACACTGTGAACACGGAGTGACATTTACAATTGGGTTTTCACAGGATCGGGAAGGACTTGCATTTCTCCAGCACCTTTCACTACCTCCTGTCATCCCAAAGCTCGTCACAGACAATGAGATAGTTTTAAAGTGTCTTCACAGTTGTAATGTTGAAAACGTGACAGGCAATCTGAGATTCCACAAATGAGAAAAGGAATAGATACAAAAACAGACAATACTAGAAATACTCAGCATGTCTGGCAGCTTCTGTGGAGAGAGAAACAGAGTTAACGTTTCAGGTCAGTGACCCTTCTTCAGAAACCAGGACCCACTCCAGAGACTTGAGCTCAAAGTTCAGGCTGAGTTTGCAGTACTGAGGGAGTGCTGCACTGTCGAAGGAGCTGTACTGAGGGAGTGCCGCACTGTCGGAGGAGCTGTACTGAGGGAGTGCCGCACTGTCGGAGGGTCAGTACTGAGGGAGCGCCGCACTGTCGGAGGGTCAGTACTGAGGGAGCGCCGCACTGTCGGAGGAGCTGTACTGAGGGAGTGCTGCACTGTCGGAGGGTCAGTACTGAGGGAGTGCTGCACTGTCGAAGGAGCTGTACTGAGGGAGTGCTGCACTGTCGGAGGGTCAGTACTGAGGGAGCGCCGCACTGTCGGAGGGTCAGTACTGAGGGAGCGCCACACTGTCGGAGGGTCAGTACTGAGGGAGCGCCGCACTGTCGGAGGGTCAGTACTGAGGGAGCGCCGCACTGTCGGAGGGTCAGTACTGAGGGAGCGCCGCACTGTCGGAGGGTCAGTACTGAGGGAACGCCGCACTGTCGGAGGGTCAGTACTGAGGGAGCGCCGCACTGTCGGAGGGTCAGTACTGAGGGAGCGCCGCACTGTCGGAGGGTCAGTACTGAGGGAGCGCCGCACTGTCGGAGGGTTAGTACTGAGGGAGCGCCGCATTGTCGGAGGGTCAGTACTGAGGGAGCGCCGCACTGTCGGAGGGTCAGTACTGAGGGAGCGCCGCACTGTCGGAGGGTCAGTACTGAGGGAGCGCCGCACTGTCGGAGGGTCAGTACTGAGGGAGCGCCGCACTGTCGGAGGATCAGTACTGAGGGAGCGCCGCACTGTCGGAGGGTCAGTACTGAGGGAGCGCCGCACTGTCGGAGGGTCAGTACTGAGGGAGCGCCGCACTGTCGGAGGTTCAGTACTGAGGGAGCGCCGCACTGTCGGAGGGTCAGTACTGAGGGAGCGCCGCACTGTCGGAGGGTCAGTACTGAGGGAGCGCCGCACTGTCGGAGGGTCAGTACTGAGGGAGCGCCGCACTGTCGGAGGGTCAGTACTGAGGGAGCGCCGCACTGTCGGAGGGTCAGTACTGAGGGAGCGCCGCACTGTCGGAGGGTCAGTACTGAGGGAGCGCCGCACTGTCGGAGGGTCAGTACTGAGGGAGTGCCGCACTGTCGGAGGGTCAGTACTGAGGGAGCGCCGCACTGTCGGAGGGTCAGTACTGAGGGAGTGCTGCACTGTCGGAGGGGCAGTACTGAGGGGGCGCTGCACTGTCGGAGGGTCAGTACTGAGGGAGTGCTGCACTGTCGGAGGGTCAGTAATGAGGGAGCGCTGCACTGTCGGAGGGTCAGTACTGAGGGAGTGCTGCACTGTCGAAGGAGCTGTACTGAGGGAGTGCTGCACTGTCGGAGGGTCAGTACTGAGGGAGTGCTGCACTGTCGGAGGGTCAGTACTGAGGGAGCGCCGCACTGTCGGAGGGTCAGTACTGAGGGAGCGCCGCACTGTCGGAGGGTCAGTACTGAGGGAGCGCCGCACTGTCGGAGGGTCAGTACTGAGGGAGCGCCGCACTGTCGGAGGGTCAGTACTGAGGGAGCGCCGCACTGTCGGAGGGTCAGTACTGAGGGAGCGCCGCACTGTCGGAGGGTCAGTACTGAGGGAGCGCCGCACTGTCGGAGGGTCAGTACTGAGGGAGCGCCGCACTGTCGGAGGGTCAGTACTGAGGGAGTGCCGCACTGTCGGAGGGTCAGTACTGAGGGAGCGCCGCACTGTCGGAGGGTCAGTACTGAGGGAGTGCTGCACTGTCGGAGGGGCAGTACTGAGGGAGTGCTGCACTGTCGGAGGGTCAGTAATGAGGGAGCGCTGCACTGTCGGAGGGTCAGTAATGAGGGAGTGCTGCACTGTCGGAGGGTCAGTACTGAGGGAGCGCTGCACTGTCGGAGGGTCAGTACTGAGGGAGTGCTGCACTGTCGGAGGGCCGTCTTTTTTTTTAAATTCATTCAGGGATGTGGGCGTCGCTGGTTATGCCAGCATTTATTGCCCATCCCTAATTGCCCTTGAGAAGGTGGTGCTGAGCTGCCTTCTTGAACCGCTGGGGTGTAGGTACACCCACAGTGCTGTTAGGAAGGGAGTTCCAGGATTTTGACCCAGCGACAGTGAAGGAACGGCGATATAGTTCCAAGTCAGGATGGTGTGTGACTTGGAGGGGAACTTGCAGGTGGTGGTGTTCCCATGTATTTGCTGCCCTTGTCCTTCTAGTTGGTAGAGGTCGCGGGTTTGGAAGGTGCTGTTGAAGGAGCCTTGGTGCATTGCTGCAGTGCATCTTGTAGATGGAACACACTGCTGCCACTGTGCATCGGTGGTGGAGGGAGTGAATGTTGGTAGATGGGGTGCCAGTCAAGCGGGCTGCTTTGTCCTGGATGGTGTCGAGCTTCTTGAGTGTTGTTGGAGCTGCACCCATCCAGGCAAGTGGAGAGTATTCCATCACACTCCTGACTTGTGCCTTGTAGATGGTGGGCAGGCTTTAGGGAGTCAGGAGGTGAGTTACTTGCCACAGGATTCCTAGCCACTGACCTGCTCTTGTAGCCACGGTATTTATATGGCTACTCCAGTTCAGTTTCTGGTAAATGGTAGCCCCTAGGATGTTGATAGTGGGGGATTCAGCGATGGTAATGCCATTGAATGTCAAGGGGAGATGGTTAGATTCTCTCTTGTTGGAGATGGTCATTGCCTGGCACTTGTGTGGTGTGAATGTTACTTGCCACTTATCAGCCCAAGCCTGGATATTGTCCAGGTCTTGCTGCATTTCTACACGGACTGCTTCAGTATCTGAGGAGTCACGAATGGTGCTGAACATTGTGCAATCATCAGCGAACATCCCCACTTCTGACCTTATGATTGAAGGAAGGTCATTGATGAAGCAGCTGAAGATGGTTGAGCCTAGGACACTACCCTGAGGAACTCCTGCAGTGATGTCCTGGAGCTCAGACGATTGACCTCCAACAACCACAACCATTTTCCTTTGCACTCGGTATGACTCCAACCAGCGGAGGGTTTTCCCCCTGATTCCCATTGACCTCAGTTTTGCTAGGGCTCCTTGATGCCAGACTCGGTCAAATGCTGCCTTGATGTCAAGGGCAGTCACTCTCACCTCACCTCTTGAGTTCAGCTCTTTTGTCCATGTTTGAACCAAGGCTGTAATGAGGTCAGGAGCTGAGTGGCCCTGGTGGAACCCAAACTGAACGTCACTGAGCAGGTTATTGCTAAGTAAGTGCTGCTTGATGGCACTGTTGATGACACCTTCCATCACTTTACTGATGATTGAGAGTACGGTGATGGGGCGGTAATTGGCCGGGTTGGATTTGTCCTGCATTTTGTGTACAGGGCATACCTGGGCAATTTTCCACATTGCAGGGTAGATGCCAGTGTTGTAGCTGTACTGGAACAGCTTGGCTAGGGGCGCGGCAAGTTCTGGAGCACAGGCCTTCAGTACTATTGCCGGAATATTGTCAGGGCCCGTAGCTTTTGCAGTATCCAGTGCCTTCAGTCGTTTCTTGATATCACGTGGAGTGAATCGAATTGGCTGAAGTCTGGCATCTGTGATGCTGGGGACTTCAGGAGGAGGCCGAGATGGATCATCAACTTGGCACTTCTGGCTGTAGATTGTTGCAAATGCTTCAGTCTTATCTTTCGCACTGATGTGCTGGGCTCCCCCATCATTGAGGATGGGGATATTTGTGGAGCCACCTCCTCCAGTTAGTTGTTTAATTGTCCACCACCATTCACGGCTGGATGTGGCAGGACTGCAGAGCTTAGATCTGATCCGTTGGTTATGGGATCGCTTAGCTATGTCTATCGCATGCTGCTTACGCAGATTGGCATGCAAGTAGTCTTGGGTTGTAGCTTCACCAGGTTGACACCTCATTTTGAGGTATGACTGGTGCTGCTCCTGGCATGCCCTCCTGCACTCTTCATTGAACCAGGGTTGGTCTCCTGGCTTGATGGTAATGGTAGAGTAGGGGATATGCCGGGCCATGAGGTTACAGATTGTGGTTGAGTACAATTCTGCTGCTGCTGATGGCCCACAGCGCCTCATGGATGCCCAGTTTTGCATTGCTAGATCTGTTCGAAATCTATCCCATTCAGCACGGTGATAGTGCCACACAACACGATGGACGGTATCCTCAATGTGAAGGCGGGACCTCGTCTCCACAAGGACTGTGCGGTGGTCACTCCTACCAATACAACATGGACAGAAGCATCTGCAGCAGGCAGATTGGTGAGGACGAGGTCAAGTATGTTTTTCCCTCATGTTGGTTCCCCCACCACCTGCTGCAGACCCAGTCTCGCAGCCATGTCCTTTAGGACTCGGCCAGCTCGGTCAGTAGTGTTGCTACCGAGCCACTCTTGGTGATGGACATTGAAGTCCCCCACCCAGAGTCCATTTTGTGTCCTTGCCACCCTCAGTGCTTCCTCTAAGTGGTGTTCAACATGGAGGAGTACTGACTCATCAGCTGAGGGAGGGCGGTAGGTGGTAATCAGCAGGAGGTTTCCTTGCCCATGTTTGACCTGATGCCATGAGACTTCATGGGGTCTGAAGACGATGTTGAGGACTCCCAGGGCAACTCCCTCCCTACTGTATACCACTGTCCTGCTACCTCTGGTGGGTCTGTCCTGCCGGTGGGACAGGGTGATGGCGGTGTCTGGGACATTGTAAGGTATGATTCTGTGAGTATGACTATATCAGGCTGTTGTTTGACTAGTCTGTGGGACAGCTCTCCCAATTTTGGCACAAGCCCCCAGATGTTAGTAAGGAGGACTTTTCAGGGTCGACAGAGCTGAGTTTGCCGTTGCCGTTTCCGGTGCCTAGGTCGAT
Source organism: Heterodontus francisci (assembly GCF_036365525.1). Classification (NCBI taxonomy): domain Eukaryota; kingdom Metazoa; phylum Chordata; class Chondrichthyes; order Heterodontiformes; family Heterodontidae; genus Heterodontus; species Heterodontus francisci. The sequence continues at coordinate 120,969 of NW_027140499.1, read as the reverse complement.
GCCGGGTGGTCCGTCCGGTTTCATTCCTTTTTATTGACTTCGTAGCGGTTAGGTACAACTGAGTGGCTTGCTAGGCCATTTCAGAGGGCATGTAAGAGTTAACCACATTGCTGTGGGTCTGGAGTCACATGTAGGTCAGACCAGGTAAGGACAGCAGATTTCCTTTCCTAAAGGACATTAGTGAACCAGATGGGTTTTTACAACAATCGACAATGGTTTCATGGCCATCATTAGACCAGCTTTAAATTCCAGATTTATTAATTGAATTCAAATTCCACCTTCTGCTGTGGTGGGATTCGAACTCATATCTCCAGAGAAATACCCTGGGTCTCTGGGTTACTAGTCCAGTGATAATACCACTACGTCTTCTGATGAGACATTAAACTGAGGCTCCATCTGCCCTCTCAGGTGGTTGTAAAAGATCCCACGGCCAGTATTTGGAAGAAGGGCAGGGGGGGAGGTCTCCCTGGTGTCCTGGGAGGCAGGGGGGGAGTTCTCCATGATGTCCTGGGAAGCAGGGGGGGAGTTCTCCCTGGTGTCCTGGGAAACAAGGGGGGGGGAGTTCTCCCTGGTGTCCTGGGAAGCAGGGGGGCGGAGTTCTCCCTGGTGTCCTGGGGTCAATATTTATCCCTCAACCAACTTCACTAAAACAGATGATCTGATCATTATCACATTACTATTTGATGGATCCTGCTTTGCATAAATTGTCTGCTGCATTTCCTACAACAGTGACTACCTTTCAGTAAAGTACCTCAGGAGCTGTATCCTGAAGGTGTGGAATGCACTCTGGCTATATCAGCTACTTCTCTTGCACATTCTCTCAGGGCTGAGGGTAACTCACATCCCCAGAATTCTAGTTTGGTTTTGGATTCGGGGAGGGGTTATTCCCTGGCCCTGTAACTTGCCTTGTCCTCTCCCCATTCCAGTGGGACTAGATGGGGATATAAACTGGGTGTGGGTGTGTTAGTTTAATTATATTATTAAAATCAGAAAGATAAACTTTAACCTGTTGCCTCAATGGTGGTAAGTCCGTGCTCTGTAACTGGATTGAATGTAACAGCACAGGAAGTTGAAAGCTAGTTTCTGAGGTAAGTTCCCAGCTTGGCTCTGTGCAGAGAGACAGGCCTGGAAAACCATTTTTAGATTTTGACGAAAGCAAAAAAAACTCGCGTGTAACTGTTTTCCCAGAAAACCCTCCAGGAAAGGGAGGAGGCCATTCAGCCCCTCAAGCCTGTTCCAACCATTCGGTTGGATCATGGTTAATCTGTACCTCAACTCTGCCTTTGATCCATATTCCTCAAAACCCCTCGATTAGATCATCCCCTTAATCTTCTATACTCGAGGGAATACAAGCGTAGTCTGTGCAAACGTGTCCTGGTAATTTAACCCTTTTAGCCCCGGTATCATACTGGTGAATCTGCACTGCACCCACTCCAAGGCCAATATATCCTTCCTGAGGTGCGGAGCCCGGAACTGAACACAGTTACTGCAGATGTGATCTAATAAAAGAGAAGTCGTTAAACAACCATCTTTAAAAAGAGAATGAACGTGCGTTGCTAGGTTACGGTTCGAAGTGATCAGGCCTTCCCCACGTTCCAGACCCTAAACACAGGTCCCTGTCCATCCCAGGATTCCCCTTTTCAAACCAAAACCTGCTGACGTCAATGGAGTTGAATCTGAAAGGCACAATCGCCATGGCAACCAGTCCGGCCCACAGCGCTGTCCCATATCGGCAGCCTCTCCTTTTCTAAGTGCGCGTTGGTTAACTGGAGAATCAGACAATACTGGTGACAGAGGCCCAGAAAGAGACAACAAATAGCTGCAGCATCGTAATGCGTAACTGCAAGCAACATATTATCTGAATAACTGTTAAACCTGACTGTCTCCTCGGGAGAAGTTGGGATCGTATCAAACATTTGCCACTTGGTGAGAGGGCAATTTCAATTGACGTCATCTAGTGAGACACATTGGAATCTATTCTCATAGAGAGGTGAGTATATTGGTTCTTCTCAAAACCAGCCTAAAGAAAGTCTTCTGATTTATTTTCTTTAATTTCTGTCACCTCCATTTGAATTTTAAAAAAACTCACTCCAAACAAGATTAATACCACGTTATATTTATATAGCGCCTTTAATATCGTCCCAGAGCAGTGATTAACAAACAAAATTTAACACTGAGCCACGTAAGGAGATATTGGGACAGGCGACCAAAAGCTCGGTCAAAGAGGTCAGTTTTAAGGAGTGTCTTAAAAGGAGGAGAGAGAGACGGAGAGGGAATTCCAGAGCTTAGGGCCCAGGCAGCTGAAGGCACGGCCACCTGTGGTGGAGCGATTAAAATTGGGGGATGCTCAAGAGGCCAGAATTGGAGGACGCAGAGATCTCGGAGGGTTGTGAGGCTGGAGGAGGTTACAGAGAGGGGGAGGGGAGAGGCTACGGAGGAATTTGAAAACAAGGATGAAATTTTTAAAATGGCACCCCATCCACCACCTTCAACATTCACCCCATCCACCACCTTCAACATTCACTCCCTCCTCCACCTTCAACATTCACCCCATCCACCACCTTCAACATTCACTCCCTCCTCCACCTTCAACATTCACCCCATCCACCACCTTCAACATTCACCCCATCCACCACCTTCAACATTCACCCCCTCCACCACCTTCAACATTCACCCCCTCCACCACCTTCAACATTCACTCCCTCCTCCACCTTCAACATTCACTCCCTCCTCCACCTTCAACATTCACCCCATCCACCACCTTCAACATTCACCCCCTCCACCACCTTCAACATTCACTCCCTCCTCCACCTTCAACATTCACCCCCTCCACCACCTTCAACATTCACTCCCTCCTCCACCTTCAACATTCACCCCATCCACCACCTTCAACATTCACTCCCTCCACCACCGACGCACAGTGACAGCAGTGTGTACCATCTACAAGATGCACTGCAGCAACGCACCAAGGCTCCTTCAACAGCACCTTCCGAACCCGCGACCTCTACCAACTAGAAGGACAAAGGCAGCAAATACATGGGAACACCACCACCTGCAAGTTCCCCTCCAGGTCACACACCATCCTGACTTGGAACTATATCGCCATTCCTTCACTGTCGCTGGGTCAAAATCCTGGAACTCCCTTCCTAACAGCACTGTGGGTGTGAGTTAGGACACGGGGCAGCAGAGTTTTGGATGGGCTGAAGTTTATAGAGAGGGTGGAAGATGGAAGACTGATCAGGAGAGCGTTGGAATAGTCGGGTCTGGAGGAACTGAAGGAATGGATGAGGGTTTCAACAGCAGATGAGCTGAGGTAGGGATAGAGAGACACCATCCCAGTGGCTGAACAAAACATCCTAACCCAGGAAACTGAGGGGTAAGATCCCACCGCAGACAATTGGCAGGTGCAACCATCAGTGTAAAAACAGTGCAAATCATCTCTTCATATCCAGATAAGTTTAGAGGCACCAACAAATAGAGCAATTGGTTAAAATGATGAATCAGTTACATCGAGGGAGGAAATGCTTGTGAAAATGAAAGAGAAATTAAAAGTGCTGCTTGTCAGGAAGGGGATTCCAGTTCAGAGGAGCTGCAGGTTTACAGAGACTTTGCTCACTCTCCTCTCTGCCCCTGCACTGAAGGGTCATCACTGGCACCTCACATACAGAATGAACAAGCCAAGAGGCAGAATCTTCTTCCAGAAGAAAGGTGACTTTCTGTGAACCTTTTACCTATTTTCTCACTGTTCCCAGTAGTCAGCATTTCATTCTCTGACTGATTGGGGCCTGGTCAACTCTCAGGGAGTTTCCCACTTAACTCGGAACTGCAACTTCTAGTTTTGTTTCAGTTTTAATAATTCTCTATTGAACAGTCTGGTACCTGCATCGGAAAATTTGTCCCCCTACCCTAAGACTGAGATCGTACAGACCCAGTACCCCACTAACCTCCATGTATGTTTGATGGGGACAGTGTAGAGGGAGCTTTACTCTGTATCTAACCCCCGTACTGTACCTGTCCTGGGAGTGTTTGATGGGGACAGTGTAGAGGGAGCTTTACTCTGTATCTAACCCCCGTACTGTACCTGTCCTGGGAGTGTTTGATGGGGACAGTGTAGAGGGAGCTTTACTCTGTATCTAACCCCCGTACTGTACCTGTCCTGGGAGTGTTTGATGGGGACAGTGTAGAGGGAGCTTTACTCTGTATCTCACCCCATTTTTTTTTTTAAGGTGACCTTTATACCCCAGGCCCCTTTTATATTTTTTCTCTGTCGAGGGGGCCTTTATTCCTCAGGCCCCCTTTATATAAATACTTATATTTTTAAAATTACTTTATTAAAACCAGATAAATAAACAAAAAACTCAAATTAAAATGCCATTCTCGGCGTCGACGATGCACTCCAGTCCCTGCGGTGCCCACCGGTCGCGGAAGGCCTCAAGCGTACCGGCGGACACCGCATGCTCCTTTTCCAGGGACACCCGGGCGCGAACGTAACCGCGGAAGAGGGGCAGGCAATCGGGGAGGACGGACATTAATTTAACATTCAATGGCTTTCCTCACATTTTCTGTCAGTATTTCATATCGTGCTGTACCTGTCCTGGGAGTGTTTGATGGGGACAGTGTAGAAGGAGCTTTACTCTGTATCTAACCCCGTGCTGTACCTGCTCTGGGAGTGTTTGATGGGAACAGTGTAGAGGGAGCTTTACTCTGTATCTAACCCCCGTGCTGTACCTGTCCTGGGAGTGTTTGATGGGGACAGTGTAGAGGGAGCTTTACTCTGTATCTAACCGTGTGCTGTACCTGTCCTGGGGAGTGTTTGATGAGGACAGTGTAGAGGGAGCTTTACTCTGTATCTAACCCCCGTGCTGTACCTGCTCTGGGAGTGTTTGATGGGGACAGTGTAGAGGGAGCTTTACTCTGTATCTAACTGTGTGCTGTACCTGTCCTGGGGAGTGTTTGATGGGGGACAGTGTAGAGGGAGCTTTACTCTGTATCTAACCCCCGTGCTGTACCTGTCCTGGGAGTGTTTGATGGGGGACAGTGTAGAGAGAGCTTTACTCTGTATCTAACTCCGTGCTGTACCTGCTCTGGGAGTGTTTGATGGGGACAGTGTAGAGAGAGCTTTACTCTGTATCTAACCCCGTGCTGTACCTGCTCTGGGAGTGTTTGATGGGGACAGTGTAGAGAGAGCTTTACTCTGTACTAACAGAAAGATATTTTTCGTCTTTAGCTGTGAGTGAGAGCAGATCTGTTGAACTTGTCGAATTACCATGTCAGCACTTTGCAGACAAGGAGAAGCTGGCCATGTTGACTAAGTGGATTCTGGAGACGGTATGTGTCACCATTTTTCTTATCTCTGCTGAATGTTAAAGTTATATTTTTATACTGAAGGTCTTGGTCAGTTAAGCGATAAAACAGGATTATTCAAATAAATCTCAGCTCTGGTGTGGACAGACTGAGATTATCATCATTAATACAACCTGATTCAGTTGAGGGCCGTGTCATGTTCAAAATATTAATCTTCCGGATCTTTCCACACACCAACTGTCGAAGACTGTGCTCTCTCCCGTTCCCAATGTCTCTCCCCCATTCCCATTCTCTCCCACATTCCCACTCTCTCTCTCCATCCCCACACACTTTCTCCATCCCCACACTCTCTCTCTCTCTCTCCATCCCCACACTCACTCTCTCTCTCTCCATCTCCACACTCTCTCTCTCTCTCCATCCCCACACTCTCTCTCTCTCTCCATCCCCACACTCTCTCTCTCTCTCTCTCCATCCCCACACTCTCTCTCTCTCTCTCTCCATCCCCACACTCTCTCTCTCTCTCTCTCCATCCCCACACTCTCTCTCTCTCTCCATCCCCACACTCTCTCTCTCTCTCTCTTCATCCCCACACTCATTCTCTCACCATCCCCACACACTTTCTCCATCCCCACACTCTCTCTCTCTCTCTCCATCTCCACACTCTCTCTCTCTCTCCATCCCCACACTCTCTCTCTCTCTCTCCATCCCCACACTCTCTCTCTCTCTCCATCCCCACACTCTCTCTCTCTCTCTCTCCATCCCCACACTCTCTCTCTCTCTCTCTCCATCCCCACACTCTCTCTCTCTCTCTCTCCATCCCCACACTCATTCTCTCACCATCCCCACACACTTTCTCCATCCACACGCTCTCTCTTCATTCCGACTCTCTCTCTCCATCCACACACACACACTCTCTCCATCCACAAACACACACTCTCTTCATTCCCATTCTCTATCTCTCTCTATTCCGACTCTCTCTTCCTTTCTCCATTCCCACACTCTCTCTCCATCCCCACTCTCACCCTCTCATCTCGGGGGTCAGTGTTTGTTTCCTTGACTGTTTCCCAATCTCTGATCTTGATTCTTGTGCAGATTTGTGTGCAGATTGTAAGCAGAGTGTGGAGATATGTGTTTGATGAGAGGGGTTCAGGAAAATTTTCTACAGCGGTATGTTTCTAGTCCAACGAGAAAGGAGGCACTGCTAGACCTGGTTCTTGGAATGAGGTGGGCCGAATGGATCAAATATCAGTAGGAGAGCATTTAAGGGGCAGTGATCATTCTATCATAAGGTTTAGGCTGACCACGGAAAAGGACAAAGAACAATCCAGAGTAAGAATAATTAACTGGGGGAAAGCCAACTTCAATGGGGTAAGAATGGAGCTGAGCCAAAGAAATTGGAGTCAGAGGTTGGCAGGAAAAACAATAGCTGAACAATGAGCTACCTTCAAAGGTTCGGGCACAGTCAAGATATGTTCCCTCAAAGGAGAAAGATAGGGTAAACAAATCCAGAGCTCCCTGGATGACAAAAGAGGTAGAGATTAAGATAAAGAAGAAAAAGTGTGCTTATGACAGATGCCAGGTAGAAAACACTATTGAGAACCAGGCTGAATATAGAAGGTCTAGAGGGTAAGCGAAAAAGCAAATGAGAAGCAAAGAGAGAGCATGAAAAGAGACTGGCAGCTAACATTAAAGGGAATCCCAAAGTTTTCTATAGACATATAAATAGTAAAAAAAGTGGTAAAAGGAGGAGTGGGGCTGATTAGGGACCATAAAGGGGATTTACGCATGGAGGCAGAGGGCATAGCTGAGGTATTAAATTAATATTTTGCATCTGTCTTTACCGAGGAAGAAGATGCAACCCAGGAAATGTTGAAAGAGGAGGTAATTCAGACACTGGAAGGGTTTAAAATTGATAAAGAGGAGGTATTAGATAGGCTGTCTGTACTTAAAGTGGATAAAACACCAGGGCCAGATGAGATGCATCCAAGAATACTGAAGGAAGTGAGAGTGGAAATCGCGGAGGTACTGACCATAATTTTTCAGTCTTCCTTAGACTCAGGGGTGGTGCCAGACGACTGGAGAATTGCAAACGTTACACCCTTGTTCAAAAAAGGGTGTAAAGATAAGCTCAGCAACTATAGGCCAGACAGTTTAACTTCAGTGGTGGGGAAACTTCTAGAAAGATTAAGTCCAGTCAAAATTAATAGTCACATGGACAAATGCGGGTTAATTAAAGAAAGCCAGCATGGATTTCTTAAGGGAAAATCATTAACTAACTTGGTGGAGTTGTTTGAGGAGGTAACCGCGAGGGTTGATGAGGGCAATGCAGTTGATGTGGTGAACATGGACTTTCAAAAGGCATTTGATACAGTGCCACACAACAGACTTGAGTAAACTTGTAGCTCATGGAATAAAAGAGACGGTAGCAACATAGATATGAAATTGGCTGAGTGACAGGAAACAAAAGGTAGTGGTTAATGGATGTTTTGCGGGCTGGAGTAAGTTTTGTAGTGGAGTTCCCCAGGGGTCAGTGTTGGGACCCTTGCTTTTCCTGATATATATTAATGACCTAGACCTTGGTGTAGAGGGCACAATTTCAAAGTTTGCAGATGATATGAAACTTGGAAGTATTGTGAACTGTGAGGAGGATATTGTAGAACCTCAAAAGGACATAGACAAGTTGGTGGAATGGGTGGACAGGTGGTAGATGAAGTTCAATGCAGAAAAATGTGAAGTGATTCATTTTGGTAGGAAGAACATGGAGAGACAATATAAAATAAAGTGTACAGTTCGAAAGGGGATGCAGGAGCAGAGAGACCTGGGTGTATATGTGCATAAGTCATTGAAGGTGGTAGGATAGCTTGAGGAAGTGGCTGATGAAGCATACAGTGTCCCAGGCTTTATTAATAGGGACAGAGAGTACAAGAGCAAGGAAGTTATGTTGAACTTGTATAAGACCTAGTTCGGCCTCAGCTGGAGTATTGCTGGAGTTCTGGGCGCCGCACTTGAGGAAAGATGTGAGGGCATTGGAGAGAGTACAGAAAAGATTCATGGGAATGGTTCCAGGGATGAGGAATTTCAGTTATGAAGATAGATTGGAGAAGTTAGGACTGTTTTCCTTGGAGAAGAGAAGGCTGAGAGGTGATTTGATAGAGGTATTCAAAATCATGAGGGGTCTGGACAGAGTAGATAGAGAGAAACTGTTCCCACTCGTGAACAGATCGAGAACAAGAGGGCACAGATTTAAAGTATTTGGTAAGAGAAGCAAAAGTGACAGAGGAAAAACCTCTTCACACAGCGAGTGGTTAAGGTCTGGAATGCGGTGCCAGAGAACGTGGTGGAGGCAGGTTCAATTGAAGCATTCAAAAGGGAATTAGACAGTTATATGAAAAGGAAGAATGTGCAGGGTTACGGGGAGAAGGCGGGGGAATGGAATTGAAGGAATTGCTCTTTTGGAGAGCCAGTACAGACACAGCAGGCCAAATGGCCTCCTGCCCTGTAACAATTCTGTGATTCTGTGATTGTTGTTCAGGGATTTTATACCATCCGCTGCACACTTTGCACCGACTCAATGTTGACCTGGCAAACCGTCCGTCACCTGATTAACCTCTCCGAGCAGGAAGTGACTGAGTGTGAGACGAAACTCAAGGCCAACTGTCAGAATCATTCTGTCCCTCTGCGGAAGGTAAGAGGGAGCTGGGAGTGGGAAAGCTGTTTCCTCAACTCAGATCATTGCAACGAATTCAACCTCGTTTCAAAGTCTCTTCCAAAAAGATTGTAGGCCATGCATTTGTTGATAACCTTTCACCTCTGGTAACAGGGTGTTAATCTGGGTCAGACCCTTGGGGTGAACGATCCCCCTGATTTCCAGGTGATGTGGGTCTGGGATAGTCTCATTCTAAATCCCTTTGGGACAATCATCCCGAAACATGGTGCCAATCCTGGTACGGTCTGCAGTCTTGCTTGGGGAACTTGGAAGAGTCACCCCCCCCCCACCCCCCACCCCCCCCCACCCCCGACTACTGTGAAATAGAAAAGGGCTTTCTGCAAAAACAGCACATAATGGAACCTCTAAACCAGCCCACGCCCACCCACTCCCCAATCCCACCTCACTCCTCAGTGTTTCAGTGGAATGAGCCTTAAAGAGCAGTGAAGGTCTGACACTGCATCCTCAGTCTGAAGTAGCTCAGCCTGGGCACACAGTTGTGGTGTGGGCTTTATAATCAGCCTCAGAACCCCTGAGGGCTGAGGAGGAAATCGTCCCAAGTCACCTCGAAACTGTAAGAACATAAGAAATAGGAGCAGGAGGAGGCCACTCAGTCCTTCGAGCCTGCTACCCCATTCAATAAGTTCATGACTGAACATCGACACTTTCCGGTCTGAACCCGATTTCCACTCTATTCCCCGAGTGTTCAAAAATCTGTCAATCTGTCTTGAATATTGTCAACGACTGAACAGCCACAGCTGTCTGGGGTAGAGAATTCCAAAGATTCACCACCCTCGGAGTGAAGAAACCTCTCCTCATCTCAGTCCAACATGGCCGACCCCTTATCCTGAGACTGTGACCCCAGGGGGGAAAACGCCAGTGACCCCCCCCCTCTGAATGGGAAGAGTGTTGTGGATAGGGCTGAGAATTGAATCTGTCCTCAATGCTGTGACTTAGCTTGGTTCTCATTGTCTAAACTCAACGCTGCAAAATAATCAGGCAGAGAGGGTGGAAGTGGAGATTAGATGCCCACGTGGAACCTGTTACCCCAGTAACTGGTAATATTGACAGGAGGGCAGGGCATTTTCAAAACCACTGTTGTGGGTTATTACTTAAAACTGCTGCATCGACCTTGCTGTGATGAGGAATGCTACCTCCGGGCAGCCTGACTGTGTTTATATCAAGAAATATTAGGAATAAAATACATTATCCTGAGGTAAAATGCAAGAAAAAGTACAAGAAGCAATCAGGGTGGCTAATTTAACACCGTGTAGAGGGAGCTTTACTCTGTATCTAACCCCGTACTGTACCTGTCCTGGGGAGTGTTTGATGGGACCGTGTAGAGGGAGCTTTACTCTGTATCTAACCCCCGAGATGTACCTGTCCTGGGAGTGTTTGATGGGGACAGTATAGAGGGAGCTTTACTCTGTATCTAACCCCCCGTACTGTACCTGTCCTGGGAGTGTTTGATGGGGACAGTATAGAGGGAGCTTTACTCTGTATCTAACCCCTGTACTGTACCTGTCCTGGGAGTGTTTGATGGGGACAGTGAATTTAATGTTGTATTGACCTCCTTTGCCCTTATTGATCCTGCAGTGCCCTTGTTGTAACCGACTGGTGCAGAGGGAGTCCGTGGAGACGGTGTATGTGAAATGTCCGGAGTGCCTGGGAAAAAGAGGGAAGGATTGCAGTTTCTGCTGGGATTGCCTGCGGGAAGGGACCGGGCCACCCGGAAGCCTCTGCTGTTACAATAACTGCAGCTCCTTCACACTGCTGCAATCTTGCTCCATCATCAGGTCCCCGCGGAGCTCTGTGCACCAGTGCCCCATGGTGCGGAGATGCCCCAATTGCCAAGAGCTCCTGACGCACTGTGGGGGTGACAACAATATCATCTGCCCATCCTGTCGTTGTAGCTTCTGTTACCGCTGCCTTGCGACCAACACAGTGCACGACTCCTCCTGCACTATCCAGGCCAACCCATCTGCTATATAACTATGGAAGCCGACTAAATCACAGGACAAGGCCATTCAGCCCATCGTCCCTGTGCTGGCTCTTTGAAAGAGTTATCCAATCAGTCCCACTCCCCCCTGCTCTTTCCCCACAGCCCTGCAAATGTTTCCCCTTCCACTATTGATCCAATTCCCTTTTGAAAGTTACTATTGAATCTGCTTCCACCGCCCTTTCAGGCAGCACGTTCCAGATCACAACAACTCACTATGTAAAAAACATTCTCCTCATCTCCCCCTCTGGGTCTTTTACTGATTATCTTCAATCTGTGTCCCTCTGGTTACCGAGCCTCCTGTCACTGGAAACACTTTCTCCTTATTTACTCCATCAAAACCCCTCATGATTTTGAACGCCTCGATTAAATCTCCCCTTAACCTTCTCTGCTCTAAGGAGAACAATCCCTGCTTCTCCAGTCTCTCCACATGAACTGAAGTCTCTCATCCCCGGGACCATTCTCCTCTGCTCCCTCTCCAAGATGTTGATGGGCAAGAAAATGAATAATTAAAAACTTAACATCTGTGCAAGAATTAACAAACATTCAGCCTCACTCCCAGTGCAGAACTGAGGGGGCATACGGAGCCTCAGTTTAATGTCTCATTCAAAAGTCAGTACCTCCAACAGTGCAGCACTCCCTCAGTACTGACCCTCTGACAGTGCAGCACTCCCTCAATACTGACCCTCTGACAGTGCAGCACTCCCTCAGTGCTGACCCTCTGACAGGGCAGCACTCCCTCAGTACTGACCCTCTGACAGTGCAGCACTCCCTCAGTACTGACCCTCTGACAGGGCAGCACTCCCTCAGTACTGACCCACTGACAGTGCAGCACTCCCTCAGTACTGACCCTCTCGCACTCCCTCCATACTGCATTGGGAGTATCAGTCTGGATTATGAGTTTAAATCTGTGGATTGGGGCTTGAATCCATGATCTTCTGATTGAGGTTAGTGTTGTTCGCACTGAGCCACAGCTGACAGTGAGTATTAGGAAGTTTGATAGCCCAGGGTAGGGTTCTTCACATTTACAAGGAATTTAAATATTTGAATTTTGCAAATAATTGTTATCCAATGTTCATTTTCTCTCTGTAAAATAAAGCGTTCACCTTAATCCCTTTCTCACCAAAGTATGTTCAGTTTATCTGGGGGAGGTGTCTGTGAGTGTGAGTCTGTATCTGTGTGACTGCGTGAGTGTGAGTGGGTGTGTGGGTGAATGTATTTGAGTGAGTGCCAGTGTATATGTGAGTGAGTGTGTGTGTGAATGAGTGTGTGTGAGTGTGAGTGAGTGTGAAAGGCACAGTAACCAGCAGAGTTTATAAGAGACCCCGTCACTCTGACCCCCGAGCCCCCGGGGTTACCCTGCTGTTTCATTAGATTCTGGGCAGTACAGGCACACGTTTGAACACAACACTCAGAGTCACTGATGACAAAATGTGTAAAACACACTCAAAAACTGTAAGTTTGAGGGAACAAATGTGTAAGGAGAGAAAGATGATAAAACAACAACAACTTATATTTATATAGCATCTTTAACCTAGGAAAACATCCCAAGGGGCTTCACAGGAACAATTAGCAAACAGAATGTTTTTAGTTTTTTAGTTTTAGAGATACAACACTGAAACAGGCCCTTCGGCCCACCGAGTCTGTGCCGACCATCAACCTCCCATTTATACTAATCCTACACTAATTCCATATTCCTACCACATCCCCACCTGTCCCTATATTTCCCGACCACCTACCTATACTAGGGGCAATTGCTAATGGCCAATTTACCTATCAACCTGCAAGTCTTTGGCATGTGGGAGGAAACCGGAGCACCTGGAGGAAACCCACACAGATACAGGGAGAACTTGCAAACTCCACACAGGCAGTACCCAGAATCTAACACTGAGCCACATGAGGAGATATGAGGACAGGCGACCAAAAGCTTGGTGAAAGAGGTCGGTTTTAAGGAGCGTCTTAAAGCAGGAGAGAGAGAGACGGAGAGGTTCAGGGAGGAAATTACAGAACTTAGGGTCCAGACAGCTGAAGGCACAGCCGCCAGTGGTGGAACGATTAAAGAGGCCAGAATTGGAGGTTACAGAGATCGCGGAGGGTTGTAGGGGCAGGAGGAGGTTTCAGAGATAGGGAGGGCTGTAGGGGCTGGAAGAGGTTACTGAGATAGGGAGGGTTGTAGGGGCTGGGGGAGGTTACAGAGATGGGGAGGGCTGTAGGGGCTGGGGGAGGTTACAGAGATAGGGAGGGTTTTAGGGGCTGGAGGAGGTTACAGAGATAGGGAGGGTTTTAGGGGCTGGAGGAGGTTACAGAGATAGGGAGGGTTGTAGGGGCTGGAGGAGGATACAGAGATGCAGAGGGTTGTAGGGGCTGGAGGAGATTACAGAGATAGGGAGTGTTGTAGGGGCTGGGGGAGGTTACAGAGATAGGGAGGGTTTTAGGGGCTGGAGGAGGTTACAGAAATAGGGAGGGTTTTAGGGGCTGGAGGAGGTTACAGAGATTGGGAGGGTTGTCGGGGCTGGAGGAGGTTACAGAGATAGGGAGGGTTGTCGGGGCTGGAGGAGGTTACAGAGATAGGGAGGGTTGTAGGGGCTGGAGGAGGTTACAGAGATAGGGAGGGTTGTAGGGGCTGGAGGAGGTTACAGAGGTAGGGAGGGTTGTAGGGGCTGGAGGAGGTTACAGAGATAGGGAGGGTTGTAGGGGCTGGAGGAGGTTACAGAGATAGAGAGTTGTAGGGGCTGGAGGAGGTTACAGAGATAGGGAGGGTTGTAGGGGCTGGAGGAGGTTACAGAGATAGAGAGGGTTGTAGGGGCTGGAGGAGGTTACAGAGATAGGGAGGGTTGTAGGAGCTGGAGGAGGTTACAGAGATAGGGAGTGTTGTAGGAGCTGGAGGAGGTTACAGAGATACGGAGGGTTGTAGGAGCTGGAGGTGGTTACAGAGATAGGGAGGGCTGTAGGGGCTGGAGGAGGTTACAGAGATAGGGAGGGTTGTAGGGGCTGGAGGAGGTTACAGAGATAGGGAGGGTTGTAGGGGCTGGAAGAGGTTACAGAGATAGAGAGGGTTGTAGGGGCTGGAAGAGGTTACAGAGATAGAGAGGGTTGTAGGGGGCTGGAGGAGGTTACAGAGATAGGGAGGGTTGTAGGGGCTGGAAGAGGTTACAGAGATAGAGAGGGTTGTAGGGGGCTGGAGGAGGTTACAGAGATAGGGAGGGTTGTAGGGGCTGTGGGAGGTTACAGAGATAGGGAGGGTTGTAGGGGGCTGGAGGAGGTTACAGAGATAGAGAGGGTGTAGGGGGCTGGAGGAGGTTACAGAGATAGGGAGGGTTGTAGGGGCTGGAGGAGGTTACAGAGATAGGGAGGGTTGTAGGGGCTGGAGGAGGTTACAGAGATAGGGAGGGTTGTAGGGGCTGGAGGAGGTGACAGAGATAGGGAGGGTTGTAGGGGTTGGAAGAGGTTACAGAGATAGGGAGGGTTGTAGGGGCTGGAGGAGGTTACAGAGATAGGGAGGGTTGTAGGGGTTGGAAGAGGTTACAGAGATAGGGAGGGTTGTAGGGGCTGGAGGAGGTTAAAGAGATAGGGAGGGTTGTAGGGGCTGGAGGAGGTTACAGAGATAGGGAGGGTTGTAGGGGCTGGAGGAGGTTACAGAGATGGGGAGGGTTGTCGGGGCTGGAGGAGGTTACAGAGATAGGGAGGGTTGTAGGGGCTGGAGGAGGTTACAGAGATAGGGAGGGTTGTAGGGGCTGGAGGAGGTTACAGAGATAGGGAGGGTTGTAGGGGCTGGAGGAGGTTACAGAGATAGGGAGGGTTGTAGGGGCTGGAGGAGGTTACAGAGATAGGGAGGGTTGTAGGGGTTGGAAGAGGTTACAGAGATAGGGAGGGTTGTAGGGGCTGGAGGAGGTTACAGAGATAGGGAGGGTTGTAGGGGCTGGAGGAGGTTACAAAGATAGGGAGGGTTGTAGGGGCTGGAGGAGATTACAGAGATAGGGAGGGTTGTAGGGGCTGGAGGAGGTTACAGAGATAGAGAGGGTTGGAGGAGGTTACAGAGATAGGGAGGGTTGTAGGGGCTGGAGGAGGTTACAGAGATAGGGAGGGTTGTAGGGGCTGGAGGAGGTTACAGAGATAGGGAGGGTTGTAGGGGCTGGAGGAGGTTACAGAGATAGAGAGGGTTGTAGGGGTTGGAGGAGGTTACAGAGATAGAGAGGGTTGTCGGGGCTGGAGGAGGTTACAGAGATAGGGAGGGTTGTAGGGGCTGGAGGAGGTTACAGAGATAGAGAGGGTTGTAGGGGCTGGAGGAGGTTACAGAGATAGGGAGGGTTGTAGGGGCTGGAAGAGGTTACAGAGATAGAGAGGGTTGTAGGGGTTGGAGGAGGTTACAGAGATAGAGAGGGTTGTAGGGGCTGGAGGAGGTTACAGAGATAGGGAGGGTTGTAGGGGCTGGAGGAGGTTACAGAGATAGAGAGGGTTGCAGGGGTTGGAGGAGGTTACAGAGATAGAGAGGGTTGTAGGGGCTGGAGGAGGTTACAGAGATAGGGAGGGTTGTAGGGGCTGGAAGAGGTTACAGAGATAGAGAAGGTTGTAGGGGCTGGAGGAGGTTACAGAGATAGGGAGGGTTGTAGGGGCTGGAAGAGGTTACAGAGATAGAGAGGGTTGTAGGGGCTGGGGGAGGTTACAGAGATAGGGAGGGTTGTAGGGGTTGGAGGAGGTTACAGAGATAGGGAGGGGTGTAGGGGCTGGGGGAGGTTACAGAGATAGAGAGGGTTGTAGGGGCTGGAGGAGGTTACAGAGATAGGGAGGGTTGTAGGGGCTGGAAGAGGTTACAGAGATAGAGAGGGTTGTAGGGGCTGGAAGAGGTTACAGAGATAGGGAGGGTTGTAGGGGCTGGGGGAGGTTACAGAGATAGGGAGGGTTGTAGGGGTTGGAAGAGGTTACAGAGATAGGGAGGGTTGTAGGGGCTGGAGGAGGTTAAAGAGATAGGGAGGGTTGTAGGGGCTGGAGGAGGTTACAGAGATAGGGAGGGTTGTAGGGGCTGGAGGAGGTTACAGAGATGGGGAGGGTTGTCGGGGCTGGAGGAGGTTACAGAGATAGGGAGGGTTGTAGGGGCTGGAGGAGGTTACAGAGATAGGGAGGGTTGTAGGGGCTGGAGGAGGTTACAGAGATAGGGAGGGTTGTAGGGGCTGGAGGAGGTTACAGAGATAGGGAGGGTTGTAGGGGCTGGAGGAGGTTACAGAGATAGGGAGGGTTGTAGGGGTTGGAAGAGGTTACAGAGATAGGGAGGGTTGTAGGGGCTGGAGGAGGTTACAGAGATAGGGAGGGTTGTAGGGGCTGGAGGAGGTTACAAAGATAGGGAGGGTTGTAGGGGCTGGAGGAGATTACAGAGATAGGGAGGGTTGTAGGGGCTGGAGGAGGTTACAGAGATAGAGAGGGTTGGAGGAGGTTACAGAGATAGGGAGGGTTGTAGGGGCTGGAGGAGGTTACAGAGATAGGGAGGGTTGTAGGGGCTGGAGGAGGTTACAGAGATAGGGAGGGTTGTAGGGGCTGGAGGAGGTTACAGAGATAGAGAGGGTTGTAGGGGTTGGAGGAGGTTACAGAGATAGAGAGGGTTGTCGGGGCTGGAGGAGGTTACAGAGATAGGGAGGGTTGTAGGGGCTGGAGGAGGTTACAGAGATAGAGAGGGTTGTAGGGGCTGGAGGAGGTTACAGAGATAGGGAGGGTTGTAGGGGCTGGAAGAGGTTACAGAGATAGAGAAGGTTGTAGGGACTGGAGGAGGTTACAGAGATAGGGAGGGTTGTCGGGGCTGGAGGAGGTTACAGAGATAGGGAGGGTTGTAGGGGCTGGAGGAGGTTACAGAGATAGAGAGGGTTGTAGGGGCTGGAGGAGGTTACAGAGATAGGGAGGGTTGTAGGGGCTGGAGGAGGTTACAGAGATAGAGAGGGTTGCAGGGGTTGGAGGAGGTTACAGAGATAGAGAGGGTTGTAGGGGCTGGAGGAGGTTACAGAGATAGGGAGGGTTGTAGGGGCTGGAAGAGGTTACAGAGATAGAGAAGGTTGTAGGGGCTGGAGGAGGTTACAGAGATAGGGAGGGTTGTAGGGGCTGGAAGAGGTTACAGAGATAGAGAGGGTTGTAGGGGCTGGGGGAGGTTACAGAGATAGGGAGGGTTGTAGGGGTTGGAGGAGGTTACAGAGATAGGGAGGGGTGTAGGGGCTGGGGGAGGTTACAGAGATAGAGAGGGTTGTAGGGGCTGGAGGAGGTTACAGAGATAGGGAGGGTTGTAGGGGCTGGAAGAGGTTACAGAGATAGAGAGGGTTGTAGGGGCTGGAAGAGGTTACAGAGATAGGGAGGGTTGTAGGGGCTGGGGGAGGTTACAGAGATAGGGAGGGTTGTAGGGGCTGGAAGAGGTTACAGAGATAGGGAGGGTTGTAGGGGCTGGAAGAGGTTACAGAGATAGAGAGGGGAGAGACCGGGGTGTGATTCGAACACTAGGATGAGAATGTTAAAACTGAGCCATTGTTGGACTGGGAGCCAGTGCAGGTCAGCGAGCAGAGTGGGTGATGGGTGAATGGGATTCGGTGCGAATGAGGACAAGGAGCAACAGAGTTTTGGAAGAGCTTCGGTGACCTCTCGACCCCTCCATACTTTGGTAATGCTGCACTAACGGGGTCGATGGTCACTTGTTTGTGAAATTTCCAGGAGGGACGATCGAAGCTCGGACCCTTACAGAACAGTGCGACTCCCAGCACTATCTGAACAAAGTTACTGCCAGACGTTGGGGATCACTTCCCCCAGAACAGGGGCCGACATGTAAATCTGCACCAGTCACACAGAGTCCTGGAACTCCTTTCCTAACAGCACTGTGGGTGTATCTACCGCACACGGACTGCAGCGGTTCAAGAAGGCAGCTCAGCACCACCTTCTCAAGGGCAATTAGAGATGGGCAATAAAAACTGTCCACATCCTGAGAATATATATTTAAAAATAATAACAGTGACTACACTTCAACAGGAGCTTCAACAGCTGTGAAATGCTTTGGGAGATTGTGAGCTGGGGAGAGGAACTGCAGAAATGCAAGTTCTATTTTCATTAACTGGTTGCAAATGTTTTACATCAGCACAAAATGGAAACCAATTACTGTTGATCAAGCTGCTGTACAATCACTGTCCACCTGATGGCAGTGGTGAGCTGGGACCGGCCAATTTCAGGATACATGAGGTGACAATGATATTGCACAGAAAGAGGCAATTCACAGATCTAAACGTGAGGACAGACGCTTCGTTTAATAACTCACTCAAAAGATTGTACGTCAAACAGTGCAACGCTCCCTCAGTACTGACCCTCCGTCAGTGCAGCACTCCCTCAGTACTGACCCTCCGACAGTGCAGCACTCCCTCAGTACTGACCCTCTGACAGTGCAGCACTCCCTCAGTACTGACCCTCCGACAGTGCAGCACTCCCTCAGTACTGACCCTCTGACAGTGCAGCACTCCCTCAGTACTGACCCTCTGACAGTGCAGCACTCCCTCAGCACTGACCCTCCGACAGTGCAGCACTCCCTCAGTACTGACCCTCTGACAGTGCAGCACTCCCTCAGCACTGACCCTCCGACAGTGCAGCACTCCCTCAGTACTGACCCTCCGACAGTGCAGCGCTCCCTCAATACTGACCCTCCGACAGTGCAGCACTCCCTCAGTACTGACCCTCCGACACTGCAGCACTCCCTCAGTACTGACCCTCCGACAGTGCGGCACTCCCTCAGTACTGACCCTCTGACAGTGCAGCAATCCCTCAGTACTGACCCTCCGACAGTGCAGCACTCCCTCAGTACTGACCCTCCGACAGTGCAGCACTCCCTCAGTACTGACCCTCCGACAGTGCAGCACTCCCTCAGTACTGACCCTCCGACAGTGCAGCGCTCCCTCAATACTGACCCTCCGACAGTGCAGCACTCCCTCAGTACTGACCCTCCGACACTGCAGCACTCCCTCAGTACTGACCCTCTGACAGTGCAGCAATCCCTCAGTACTGACCCTCTGACAGTGCAGCACTCCCTCAGTTCTGACCCTCCGACAGTGCAGCACTCCCTCAGTACTGACCCTCCGACAGTGCAGCGCTCCCTCAATACTGACCCTCCGACAGTGCAGCACTCCCTCAGTACTGACCCTCCGACAGTGCAGCACTCCCTCAGTACTGACCCTCCGACAGTGCAGCACTCCCTCAGTACTGACCCTCCGACAGTGCAGCGCTCCCTCAATACTGACCCTCCGACAGTGCAGCACTCCCTCAGTACTGACCCTCCGACACTGCAGCACTCCCTCAGTACTGACCCTCCGACAGTGCAGCACTCCCTCAGTACTGACCCTCTGACAGTGCAGCAATCCCTCAGTACTGACCCTCCGACAGTGCAGCACTCCCTCAGTTCTGACCCTCCGACAGTGCAGCACTCCCTCAGTACTGACCCTCCGACAGTGCAGCGCTCCCTCAATACTGACCCTCCGACAGTGCAGCACTCCCTCAGTACTGACCCTCCGACAGTGCAGCACTCCCTCAGTACTGACCCTCCGACAGTGCAGCACTCCCTCAGTACTGACCCTCCGACAGTGCAGCGCTCCCTCAATACTGACCCTCCGACAGTGCAGCACTCCCTCAGTACTGACCCTCCGACAGTGCGGCGCTCCCTCAGTACTGACCCTCCGACAGTGCGGCACAACCTCAGTACTGACCCTGCGACAGTGCAGCACTCCCTCAGTACTGACCCTCCGACAGTGCGGCACTCCCTCAGTACTGACCCTCCTACAGTGCGGCGCTCCCTCAGTACTGACCCTCCGACAGTGCAGCACTCCCTCAGTACTGACCCTCCGACAGTGCAGCACTCTCTCAGTACTGACCCTCCGACAGTGCAGCGCTCCCTCAGTACTGACCCTCCGACAGTGCAGCACTCCCACAGTACTGACCCTCCGACAGTGCGGCGCTCCCTCAGTACTGAACCTCCAACAGTGCAGCACTCCCTCAGTACTGACCCTCCGACAGTGCGGCACTCCCTCAGTACTGACCCTCCGACAGTGCGGCGCTCACTCAGTACTGACCCTCCGACAGTGCAGCACTCCCTCAGTACTGACCCTCCGACAGTGCAGCACTCCCTCAGTACTGACCCTCCGACAGTGCAGCACTCCCTCAGTACTGACCCTCCGACAGTGCGGCGCTCCCTCAGTACTGACCCTCCGACAGTGCGGCGCTCCCTCAGGACTGACCATCCGACAGTTCAGACTCCCTCAGTACTGACCCTCCGACAGTGTGGCGCTCCCTCAGTACTGACCCTCCGACAGTGCTGCGCTCACTCAGTACTGACCCTCCGACAGTGCGGCGCTCCCTCAGTACTGACCCTCCGACAGTGTGGCGCTCCCTCAGGACTGACCATCCGACAGTGCAGACTCCCTCAGTACTGACCCTCCGACAGTGCGGCACTCCCTCAGTGCTGACCATCTGACAGTGCGGCACTCCCTCAGTACTGACCCTCCGATAGTGCAGCACTCCCTCAGTGCTGACCCTCCGACAGTGCAGCACTCCCTCAGTACTGACACTCCGACAGTGCAGCACTCCCTCAGTACTGACCCTCCGACAGTGCGGCACTCCCTCAGTACTGACCCTCCGACAGTGCAGCACTGCCTCAGTACTGACCATCCGACAGTGCAGCACTCCCTCAGTACTGACCCTCTGACAGTGCAGCACTCCCTCAGTACTGACCATCCGACAGTGCAGCACTCCCTCAGTACAGACCCTCCGACAGTGCAGCACTCCCTCAGTACTGACCCTCCGACAGTGCAGCACTCCCTCAGTATTGACCCTCTGACAGTGCAGCACTCCTTCAGTTCTTAAACTTCGACGGTGCACAGTCCCTCAGTACTGACCCTCCGATAATGCGGCACTCCCTCAGTACTGACCCTCCAACAGTGCAGCACTCCCTCATATCTTACCCTTCGACAGTACGCAGTCCCTCAGTACTGACCCTACGACAGTGCAGCACTCCCTCAGTACTGACACTCCAACAGTGCAGCACTCCCTCATATCTTACCCTTCGACAGTACGCAGTCCCTCAGTACTGACCCTCCGTCAGAGCAGCACTCCCTCAGTACTGACCCTACGACAGTGCAGCACTCCCTCAGTACTGACCCTCCGACAGTGCAGCACTCCCTCCGTACTGACCCTCCGACAGTGCAGCACTCCCTCAGTTCCTACCCTTCGACAGTGCAGCACTCCCTCAGTACTGACCCTCCGACAGTGCAGCACTCCCTCAGTACTGACCCTCCGACAGTGCAGCACTCCCTCAGTACTGACCCTCCGACAGTGCAGACTCCCTCAGTTCTTACCCTTCGACAGTGCGCTGTCCCTCAGTACTGACCCTCCAACAGTGCAGCACTCCCTCAGTACTGACCCTCCGACAGTGCAGCACTCCCTCAGTACTGACCCTCCGACAGTGCAGCACTCCATCAGTACTGACCCTCCGACAGTGCAGCGCTCCCTCAGTTCTTACCCTTCGACGGTGCAGCACTCCCTCAGTACTGACCCTCCGACAGTGCAGCACTCCCTCAGTTCTTACCCTTCGACGGTGCGCAGTCCCTCAGTACTGACCCTCCGACAGTGCAGCACGCCCTCAGTACTGACTCTCCGACAGTGCAGCACTCCCTCAGTTCTTACCCTTCGACGGTGCGCAGTCCCTCAGTACTGACCCTCCGACAGTGCAGCACGCCCTCAGTACTGACTCTCCGACAGTTCGGCACTCCCTCAGTACTGACCCTCCGACAATGCGGCACTCCCTCAGTATTGACCTTCCAACAGTGCAGCACTCCCTCAGTACTGACCCTTCCGACAGTGCAGCACTCCCTCAGTACTGACCCTCCGACAGTGCAGTACTCCCTCAGTACTGACCCTCCGACAGTGCACAGGTCCTTCAGTACTGGCCCTCCGACAGTGCAGCACGCCCTCAGTACTGACTCTCCGACCGTGCAGCACTCCCTCAGTACTGACCCTCCGACAGTGCGGCACTCCCTCAGTACTGACCCTCCGACGGTGCGTCATCCCTCAGTACTGAGCCTCCGACAGTGCGGCACTCCCTCAGTACTTACCCTCCGACAGTGCGGCACTCCCTCAGTACTGACCCTCCGACAGTGCAGCAGTCCCTCAGTACTGACCCTCCGACAGTGCGGCACTCCCTCAGTACTGACCCTCCGACAGTGCAGCACTCCCTCAGTACTGACCATCCGACAGTGCAGCTCTCCCTCAGTACTGACCCCCCGACAGTGCAGCACCCCCTCAGTATTGACCCTCCAACAGGGCAGCAATCCCTCAGTACAGACCCTCCGTCAGTGCAGCACTCCCTCAGTACTGACCCTCCGACAGTGCAGCACTCCCTCAGTACTGACCCTCCGACAGTGCAGCACTCCCTCAGTACTGACCCTCCGACAGTGCAGCACTCCCTCAGTACTGACCCTCCGACAGTGCAGCACTCCCTCAGTACTGACCATCCGACAGTGCAGCACTCCCTCAGCACTGACCCCCCGACAGTGCAGCACCCCCTCAGTATTGACCCTCCAACAGTGCAGCACTCCCTCAGTACTGACCCTCCGACAGTGCAGCACTCCCTCAGTACTGACCATCCGACAGTGCAGCACTCCCTCATTACTGACCATCCAAAAGTGCAGCACTCCTTCATTTCTTACCCTTCGACAGTGCGCAGTCCCTCAGTACTGACCCTCTAACAGTGCAGCACCCCCTCAGTACTGACCCTCCGACAGTCCAGTACTCCATCAGTACTGACCCTCTGACAGTGCAGCACTCCCTCATTTCTTACCCTTCGACAGTGCGCAGTCCCTCAGTACTGACCCTCCGACAGTGCAGCACTCCCTCAGTACTGACCCTCCGACAGTGCAGCATTCCCTCAGTTCTTACCCTTCGACGGTGCGCAGTCCCTCAGTACTGACCCTCCGACAATGCGGCACTCCCTCAGTACTGACCCTCCAACAGGGCAGCACTCCCTCAGTCCTGACCCTCCGTCAGTGCAGCGCTCCCTCAATACTGACCCTCCGACAGTGCAGCACTCCCTCAGTACTGACCCTCCGACAGTGCAGCACTCCCTCAGTACTGACCCTCTGACAGTGCAGTACTCCCTCAGTTCTTCCCCTTCGACGGTGCAGCACTCCCTCAGTACTGACCCTCCGACAATGCACAGCTCCCTCAGTACTGACGCTCCGACAGCGCAGCACTCCCTCAGTACTGACCCTCCGACAGTGCAGCACTCCCTCAGTTCGTACCCTTCGACAGTGCGCAGTCCCTCAGTATTGACCCTCCAACAGTGCAGCACTCCCTCAGTATTGACCCTCTGACAGTGCAGCACTCCCTCAGTACTGACCCTCCGACAATGCACAGCTCCCTCAGTACTGACGCTCCGACAGCGCAGCACTCCCTCAGTACTGACCCTCCGACAGTGCAGCACTCCCTCAGTTCGTACCCTTCGACAGTGCGCAGTCCCTCAGTACTGACCCTCCGACAGTGCAGCACTCCCTCAGTACTGACGCTCCGACAGCGCAGCACTCCCTCAGTACTGACCCTCCGACAGTGCAGCACTCCCTCAGTTCGTACCCTTCGACAGTGCGCAGTCCCTCAGTATTGACCCTCCAACAGTGCAGCACTCCCTCAGTATTGACCCTCTGACAGTGCAGCACTCCCTCAGTTCTTAAACTTCGACGGTGCACAGTCCGTCAGTACTGACCCTCCGATAATGCGGCACTCCCTCAGTACTGACCCTCCGTCAGAGCAGCACTCCCTCAGTACTGACCCTCCGACATTGCAGCACTCCCTCAGTACTGACCCTCCGACAGTGCAGCACTCCCTCCGTACTGACCCTCCGACAGTGCAGCACTCCCTCAGTTCCTACCCTTCGACAGTGCAGCACTCCCTCAGTACTGACCCTCCGACAGTGCAGCACTCCCTCAGTACTGACCCTCCGACAGTGCAGCACTCCCTCAGTACTGACCCTCCGACAGTGCAGACTCCCTCAGTTCTTACCCTTCGACAGTGCGCTGTCCCTCAGTACTGACCCTCCAACAGTGCAGCACTCCCTCAGTACTGACCCTCCGACAGTGCAGCACTCCCTCAGTACTGACCCTCCGACAGTGCAGCACTCCATCAGTACTGACCCTCCGACAGTGCAGCACTCCCTCAGTTCTTACCCTTCGACAGTGCGCAGTCCCTCAGTTTTGACCCTCCGACAGTGCAGCACTCCCTCAGTACTGACCCTCCGACAGTGCAGCACTCCCTCAGTTCTTACCCTTCGACGGTGCGCAGTCCCTCAGTACTGACCCTCCGACAGTGCAGCACGCCCTCAGTACTGACTCTCCGACAGTTCGGCACTCCCTCAGTACTGACCCTCCGACAGTGCAGCACTCCCTCACTACTAACCCTCCGACAATGCGGCACTCCCTCAGTATTGACCTTCCAACAGTGCAGCACACCCTCAGTACTGACCCTTCCGACAGTGCAGCACTCCCTCAGTACTGACCCTCCGACAGTGCAGTAATCCCTCAGTGCTGACCCTCCGACAGTGCACAGCTCCTTCAGTACTGGCCCTCCGACAGTGCAGCACTCCCTCAGTACTGACCCTCCGACAGTGCGGCACTCCCTCAGTACTGACCCTCCGACAGTGCGGCACTCCCTCAGTACTGACCCTCCGACGGTGCGTCACTCCCTCAGTACTGAGCGTCCGACAGTGCGGCACTCCCTCAGTACTTACCCTCCGACAGTGCAGCATTCCCTCAGTTCTTACCCTTCGACGGTGCGCAGTCCCTCAGTACTGACCCTCCGACAATGCGGCACTCCCTCAGTACTGACCCTCCAACAGGGCAGCACTCCCTCAGTCCTGACCCTCCGTCAGTGCAGCGCTCCCTCAATACTGACCCTCCGACAGTGCAGCACTCCCTCAGTACTGACCCTTCGACAGTGCAGCACTCCCTCAGTACTGACCCTCTGACAGTGCAGTACTCCCTCAGTTCTTACCCTTCGACGGTGCAGCACTCCCTCAGTACTGACCCTCCGACAATGCACAGCTCCCTCAGTACTGACGCTCCGACAGCGCAGCACTCCCTCAGTACTGACCCTCCGACAGTGCAGCACTCCATCAGTACTGACCCTCCGACAGTGCAGCACTCCCTCAGTTCGTACCCTTCGACAGTGCGCAGTCCCTCAGTATTGACCCTCCAACAGTGCAGCACTCCCTCAGTATTGACCCTCTGACAGTGCAGCACTCCCTCAGTTCTTAAACTTCGACGGTGCACAGTCCCTCAGTACTGACCCTCCGATAATGCGGCACTCCCTCAGTACTGACCCTCCGTCAGAGCAGCACTCCCTCAGTACTGACCCTCCGACATTGCAGCACTCCCTCAGTACTGACCCTCCGACAGTGCAGCACTCCCTCCGTACTGACCCTCCGACAGTGCAGCACTCCCTCAGTTCCTACCCTTCGACAGTGCAGCACTCCCTCAGTACTGACCCTCCGACAGTGCAGCACTCCCTCAGTACTGACCCTCCGACAGTGCAGCACTCCCTCAGTACTGACCCTCCGACAGTGCAGACTCCCTCAGTTCTTACCCTTCGACAGTGCGCTGTCCCTCAGTACTGACCCTCCAACAGTGCAGCACTCCCTCAGTACTGACCCTCCGACAGTGCAGCACTCCCTCAGTACTGACCCTCCGACAGTGCAGCACTCCATCAGTACTGACCCTCCGACAGTGCAGCACTCCCTCAGTTCTTACCCTTCGACAGTGCGCAGTCCCTCAGTTTTGACCCTCCGACAGTGCAGCACTCCCTCAGTACTGACCCTCCGACAGTGCAGCACTCCCTCAGTTCTTACCCTTCGACGGTGCGCAGTCCCTCAGTACTGACCCTCCGACAGTGCAGCACGCCCTCAGTACTGACTCTCTGACAGTTCGGCACTCCCTCAGTACTGACCCTCCGACAGTGCAGCACACCCTCACTACTAACCCTCCGACAATGCGGCACTCCCTCAGTATTGACCTTCCAACAGTGCAGCACACCCTCAGTACTGACCCTTCCGACAGTGCAGCACTCCCTCAGTACTGACCCTCCGACAGTGCAGTACTCCCTCAGTACTGACCCTCCGACAGTGCACAGCTCCTTCAGTACTGGCCCTCCGACAGTGCAGCACTCCCTCAGTACTGACCCTCCGACAGTGCGGCACTCCCTCAGTACTGACCCTCCGACAGTGCAGCACTCCCTCAGTACTGACCCTCCGACAGTGCGGCACTCCCTCAGTACTGACCCTCCGACGGTGCGTCACTCCCTCAGTACTGAGCGTCCGACAGTGCGGCACTCCCTCAGTACTTACCCTCCGACAGTGCGGCACTCCCTCAGTACTGACCCTCCGACAGTGCAGCAGTCCCTCAGTACTGACCCTCCGACAGTGCGGCACTCCCTCAGTACAGACCCTCCGACAGTGCAGCACTCCCTCAGTACTGACCATCCGACTGTGCAGCACTCCCTCAGCACTGACCCCCCGACAGTGCAGCACCCCCTCAGTATTGACCCTCCAACAGGGCAGCAATCCCTCAGTACAGACCCTCCGTCAGTGCAGCGCTCCCTCAGTACTGACCCTCCGACAGTGCAGCACTCCCTCAGTACTGACCCTCCGACAGTGCAGCACTCCCTCAGTACTGACCCTCCGACAGTGCAGCACTCCCTCAGTACTGACCATCCGACAGTGCAGCACTCCCTCAGCACTGACCCCCCAACAGTGCAGCACTCCCTCAGTATTGACCCTCCAACAGGGCAGCACTCCCTCAGTACTGACCCTCCGTCAGTGCAGCGCTCCCTCAGTACTGACCCTCCGACAGTGCAGCACTCCCTCATTACAGACCCTCCGACAGTGCAGCACTCCTTCATTTCTTAGCCTTCGACAGTGCGCAGTACCTCAGTACTGACCCTCCGACAGTCCAGTACTCCATCAGTACTGACCCTCTGACAGTGCAGCACTCCCTCATTTCTTACCCTTCGACAGTGCGCAGTACCTCAGTACTGACCCTCCGACAGTGCAGCACTCCCTCAGTACTGACCCTCCGACAGTGCAGCACTCCTTCATTTCTTACCCTTCGACAGTGCGCAGTCCCTCAGTACTGACCCTCTAACAGTGCAGCACCCCCTCAGTACTGACCCTCCGACAGTCCAGTACTCCATCAGTACTGACCCTCTGACAGTGCAGCACTCCCTCATTTCTTACCCTTCGACAGTGCGCAGTCCCTCAGTACTGACCCTCCGACAGTGCAGCACTCCCTCAGTACTGACCCTCCGACAGTGCAGCATTCCCTCAGTTCTTACCCTTCGACGGTGCGCAGTCCCTCAGTACTGACCCTCCGACAATGCGGCACTCCCTCAGTACTGACCCTCCAACAGGGCAGCACTCCCTCAGTCCTGACCCTCCGTCAGTGCAGCGCTCCCTCAATACTGACCCTCCGACAGTGCAGCACTCCCTCAGTACTGACCCTCCGACAGTGCAGCACTCCCTCAGTACTGACCATCTGACAGTGCAGTACTCCCTCAGTTCTTACCCTTCGACGGTGCGCAGTCCCTCAGTACTGACCCTCCGACAATGCACAGCTCCCTCAGTACTGACGCTCCGACAGTGCAGCACTCCCTCAGTACTGACCCTCCGACAGTGCAGCACTCCCTCAGTACTGACCCTCCGACAGTGCAGCAATCCCTCAGTACTGACCCTCCGACAATGCACAGCTCCCTCAGTACTGACGCTCCGACAGTGCAGCACTCCCTCAATACTGACCCTCCAATAGTACAGCACTCCCTCAGTCCTGACTCTCCAACAGTGCAGCACTCCCTCAGTACTGACGCTCCGACAGTGCAGCACTCCCTCAGTTCTTCCCCTTCGACAGTGTGCAGTCCTTCAGTACTGACCCTCCGACAATGCGGCACTCCCTCAGTACTGACCCTCCGTCAGTGCAGCGCTCCCTCAGTACTGACCCTCCGACAGTGCAGCATCCCTCAGTACTGACCCTCTGACAGTGCAGCACTCCCTCAGTTCTGATCCTCCGACAGTGCAGCACTCCCTCAGTACTGACCCTCTGACAGTGCAGCACTCCCTCAGTACTGACCCTCCGACAGTGCAGCAATCGCTCAGTACTGACCCTCTGACAGTGCAGCACTCCCTCAGTTCTGATCCTCCGACAGTGCAGCACTCCCTCAGTACTGACCCTCTGACAGTGCAGCACTCCCTCAGTACTGACCCTCCGACAGTGCAGCATCCCTCAGTACTGACCCTCTGACAGTGCAGCACTCCCTCAGTTCTGATCCTCTGACAGTGCAGCACTCCCTCAGTACTGACCCTCCGACAGTGCAGCACTCCCTCAGTACTGACCCTCCGACAGTGCAGACTCCCTCAGTTCTTACCCTTCGACAGTACGCTGTCCCTCAGTACTGACCCTCCAACAGTGCAGCACTCCCTCAGTACTGACCCTCTGACAGTGCGGCACTCCCTCAGTACTGACCCTCCGACAGTGCAGCACTCCCTCAGTACTGACCATCCGACAGTGCAGCACTCCCTCAGTACTGACCCTCCGACAGTGCAGCACTCCCTCAGTACTGACCATCCGACAGTGCAGCACTCCCTCAGCACTGACCCCTCGACAGTGCAGCATCCCCTCAGTATTGACCCTCCAACAGGGCAGCACTCCCTCAGTACTGACCCTCCGTCAGTGCAGCGCTCCCTCAGGACTGACCCTCCGACAGTGCAGCACTTCCTCATTACTGACCCTCCGACAATTCAGCACTCCCTCAGTACTGACCCTCCGACAGTGCAGCACTCCTTCATTTCTTACCCTTCGACAGTGCGCAGTCCCTCAGTATTGACCCTCCAACAGGGCAGCACTCCCTCAGTACTGACCCTCCGTCAGTGCAGCGCTCCCTCAGGACTGACCCTCCGACAGTGCAGCACTCCCTCATTACTGACCCTCTAACAGTGCAGCACCCCCTCAGTACTGACCCTCCAACAGTCCAGCACTCCCTCAGTACTGACCCTCCGACAGTGCAGCACTCCCTCAGTACTGACCCTCCAACAGGCAGCACTCCCTCAGTCCTGACCCTCCGTCAGTGCAGCGCTCCCTCAATACTGACCCTCCGACAGTGCAGCACTCCCTCAGTACTGACCCTCCGACAGTGCAGCATTCCCTCAGTACTGACCCTCTGACAGTGCAGTACTCCCTCAGTTCTTACCCTTCGACGGTGCGCAGTCCCTCAGTACTGACCCTCCGACAATGCACAGCTCCCTCAGTACTGACGCTCCGACAGTGCAGCACTCCCTCAATACTGACCCTCCAATAGTACAGCACTCCCTCAGTCCTGACCCTCCAACAGTGCAGCACTCCCTCAGTATTGACCCTCCGACAGTGCAGCACTCCCTCAGTTCTTCCCCTTCGACAGTGTGCAGTCCCTCAGTACTGACCCTCCGACAATGCGGCACTCCCTCAGTACTGACCCTCCGTCAGTGCAGCGCTCCCTCAGTGCTGACCCTCCGACAGTGCAGCACTCCCTCAGTACTGAGCCTCCGACAGTGCAGCATCCCTCAGTACTGACCCTCTGACAGTGCAGCACTCCCTCAGTTCTGATCCTCCGACAGTGCAGCACTCCCTCAGTACTGACCCTCTGACAGTGAAGCACTCCCTCAGTTCTGACCCTCTGACAGTGCAGCACTCCCTCAGTACTGACCCTCCGACAGTGCAGCACTCCCTCAGTTCTTCCCCTTCGACAGTGTGCAGTCCCTCAGTACTGACCCTCCGACAATGCGGCACTCCCTCAGTACTGACCCTCCGTCAGTGCAGCGCTCCCTCAGTACTGACCCTCCGACAGTGCGGCACTCCCTCAGTACTGACCCTCCGACAGTGCAGCACTCCCTCAGTACTGACCATCCGACAGTGCAGCACTCCCTCAGCACTGACCCCCCGACAGTGCAGCACCCCCTCAGTATTGACCCTCTGACAGTGCAGCACTCCCTCAGATCTTACCCTTCGACAGTGCGCAGTCCCTCAATACTGACCCTCCGACAGTGCAGCACTCCCTCTGTACTGACCTTCCAACAGTGCAGCACTCTCTCAGTTCTTACCCTTCGACAGTGCGCAGTCCCTCAGTACTGACCCTCTGACAGTGCAGCACTCCCTCTGTACTGACCCTCTGACAGTGAAGCACTCCCTCAGTTCTGACCCTCTGACAGTGCAGCACTCCCTCAGATCTTACCCTTCGACAGTGCGCAGTCCCTCAATACTGACCCTCCGACAGTGCAGCACTCCCTCTGTACTGACCTTCCAACAGTGCAGCACTCTCTCAGTTCTTACCCTTCGACAGTGCGCAGTCCCTCAGTACTGACCCTCCGACAATGCGGCACTCCCTCAGTATTGACCCTCCAACAGGGCAGCAATCCCTCAGTACAGACCCTCCGTCAGTGCAGCGCTCCCTCAGTACTGACCCTCCGACAGTGCAGCACTCCCTCAGTACTGACCCTCCGACAGTGCAGCACTCCCTCAGTACTGACCCTCCGACAGTGCAGCACTCCCTCAGTACTGACCATCCAACAGTGCAGCACTCCCTCAGCACTGACCCCCCAACAGTGCAGCACCCCCTCAGTATTGACCCTCCAACAGGGCAGCACTCCCTCAGTACTGACCCTCCGTCAGTGCAGCGCTCCCTCAGTACTGACCCTCCGACAGTGCAGCACTCCCTCATTACAGACCCTCCGACAGTGCAGCACTCCTTCATTTCTTAGCCTTCGACAGTGCGCAGTACCTCAGTACTGACCCTCCGACAGTCCAGTACTCCATCAGTACTGACCCTCTGACAGTGCAGCACTCCCTCATTTCTTACCCTTCGACAGTGCGCAGTACCTCAGTACTGACCCTCCGACAGTGCAGCAGTCCCTCAGTACTGACCCTCCGACAGTGCAGCACTCCTTCATTTCTTACCCTTCGACAGTGCGCAGTCCCTCAGTACTGACCCTCTAACAGTGCAGCACCCCCTCAGTACTGACCCTCCGACAGTCCAGTACTCCATCAGTACTGACCCTCTGACAGTGCAGCACTCCCTCATTTCTTACCCTTCGACAGTGCGCAGTCCCTCAGTACTGACCCTCCGACAGTGCAGCACTCCCTCAGGACTGACCCTCCGACAGTGCAGCATTCCCTCAGTTCTTACCCTTCGACGGTGCGCAGTCCCTCAGTACTGACCCTCCGACAATGCGGCACTCCCTCAGTACTGACCCTCCAACAGGGCAGCACTCCCTCAGTCCTGACCCTCCGTCAGTGCAGCGCTCCCTCAATACTGACCCTCCGACAGTGCAGCACTCCCTCAGTACTGACCCTCCGACAGTGCAGCACTCCCTCAGTACTGACCATCTGACAGTGCAGTACTCCCTCAGTTCTTACCCTTCGACGGTGCGCAGTCCCTCAGTACTGACCCTCCGACAATGCACAGCTCCCTCAGTACTGACGCTCCGACAGTGCAGCACTCCCTCAGTACTGACCCTCCGACAGTGCAGCACTCCCTCAGTACTGACCCTCCGACAGTGCAGCAATCCCTCAGTTCTGACCCTCCGACAATGCACAGCTCCCTCAGTACTGACGCTCCGACAGTGCAGCACTCCCTCAATACTGACCCTCCAATAGTACAGCACTCCCTCAGTCCTGACCCTCCAACAGTGCAGCACTCCCTCAGTACTGACCCTCCGACAGTGCAGCACTCCCTCAGTTCTTCCCCTTCGACAGTGTGCAGTCCCACAGTACTGACCCTCCGACAATGCAGCACTCCCTCAGTACTGACCCTCCGTCAGTGCAGCGCTCCCTCAGTACTGACCCTCCGACAGTGCAGCACTCCCTCAGTACTGACCCTCCGACAGTGCAGCATCCCTCAGTACTGACCCTCTGACAGTGCAGCACTCCCTCAGTTCTGATCCTCCGACAGTGCAGCACTCCCTCAGTACTGACCCTCTGACAGTGCAGCACTCCCTCAGTACTGACCCTCCGACAGTGCAGCAATCGCTCAGTACTGACCCTCTGACAGTGCAGCACTCCCTCAGTTCTGATCCTCCGACTGTGCAGCACTCCCTCAGTACTGACCCTCTGCCAGTGCAGCACTCCCTCAGTACTGACCCTCCGACAGTGCAGCATCCCTCAGTACTGACCCTCTGACAGTGCAGCACTCCCTCAGTTCTGATCCTCTGACAGTGCAGCACTCCCTCAGTACTGACCCTCCGACAGTGCAGCACTCCCTCAGTACTGACCCTCCGACAGTGCAGACTCCCTCAGTTCTTACCCTTCGACAGTGTGCAGTCCCTCAGTACTGACCCTCCGACAATGCGGCACTCCCTCAGTACTGACCCTCCGTCAGTGCAGCGCTCCCTCAGTACTGACCCTCCGACAGTGCGGCACTCCCTCAGTACTGACCCTCCGACAGTGCAGCACTCCCTCAGTACTGACCATCCGACAGTGCAGCACTCCCTCAGCACTGACCCCCCGACAGTGCAGCACCCCCTCAGTATTGACCCTCTGACAGTGCAGCACTCCCTCAGATCTTACCCTTCGACAGTGCGCAGTCCCTCAATACTGACCCTCCGACAGTGCAGCACTCCCTCTGTACTGACCTTCCAACAGTGCAGCACTCTCTCAGTTCTTACCCTTCGACAGTGCGCAGTCCCTCAGTACTGACCCTCTGACAGTGCAGCACTCCCTCTGTACTGACCCTCTGACAGTGAAGCACTCCCTCAGTTCTGACCCTCTGACAGTGCAGCACTCCCTCAGATCTTACCCTTCGACAGTGCGCAGTCCCTCAATACTGACCCTCCGACAGTGCAGCACTCCCTCTGTACTGACCTTCCAACAGTGCAGCACTCTCTCAGTTCTTACCCTTCGACAGTGCGCAGTCCCTCAGTACTGACCCTCCGACAATGCGGCACCCCCTCAGTATTGACCCTCCAACAGGGCAGCAATCCCTCAGTACAGACCCTCCGTCAGTGCAGCGCTCCCTCAGTACTGACCCTCCGACAGTGCAGCACTCCCTCAGTACTGACCCTCCGACAGTGCAGCACTCCCTCAGTACTGACCCTCCGACAGTGCAGCACTCCCTCAGTACTGACCATCCGACAGTGCAGCACTCCCTCAGCACTGACCCCCCAACAGTGCAGCACCCCCTCAGTATTGACCCTCCAACAGGGCAGCACTCCCTCAGTACTGACCCTCCGTCAGTGCAGCGCTCCCTCAGTACTGACCCTCCGACAGTGCAGCACTCCCTCATTACAGACCCTCCGACAGTGCAGCACTCCTTCATTTCTTAGCCTTCGACAGTGCGCAGTACCTCAGTACTGACCCTCCGACAGTCCAGTACTCCATCAGTACTGACCCTCTGACAGTGCAGCACTCCCTCATTTCTTACCCTTCGACAGTGCGCAGTACCTCAGTACTGACCCTCCGACAGTGCAGCACTCCCTCAGTACTGACCCTCCGACAGTGCAGCACTCCTTCATTTCTTACCCTTCGACAGTGCGCAGTCCCTCAGTACTGACCCTCTAACAGTGCAGCACCCCCTCAGTACTGACCCTCCGACAGTCCAGTACTCCATCAGTACTGACCCTCTGACAGTGCAGCACTCCCTCATTTCTTACCCTTCGACAGTGCGCAGTCCCTCAGTACTGACCCTCCGACAGTGCAGCACTCCCTCAGTACTGACCCTCCGACAGTGTAGCATTCCCTCAGTTCTTACCCTTCGACGGTGCGCAGTCCCTCAGTACTGACCCTCCGACAATGCGGCACTCCCTCAGTACTGACCCTCCAACAGGGCAGCACTCCCTCAGTCCTGACCCTCCGTCAGTGCAGCGCTCCCTCAATACTGACCCTCCGACAGTGCAGCACTCCCTCAGTACTGACCCTCCGACAGTGCAGCACTCCCTCAGTACTGACCATCTGACAGTGCAGTACTCCCTCAGTTCTTACCCTTCGACGGTGCGCAGTCCCTCAGTACTGACCCTCCGACAATACACAGCTCCCTCAGTACTGACCCTCCGACAGTGCAGCACTCCCTCAGTACTGACCCTCCGACAGTGCAGCAATCCCTCAGTACTGACCCTCCGACAATGCACAGCTCCCTCAGTACTGACGCTCCGACAGTGCAGCACTCCCTCAATACTGACCCTCCAATAGTACAGCACTCCCTCAGTCCTGACCCTCCAACAGTGCAGCACTCCCTCAGTACTGACCCTCCGACAGTGCAGCACTCCCTCAGTTCTTCCCCTTCGACAGTGTGCAGTCCCTCAGTACTGACCCTCCGACAATGCGGCACTCCCTCAGTACTGACCCTCCGTCAGTGCAGCGCTCCCTCAGTACTGACCCTCCGACAGTGCAGCACTCCCTCAGTACTGACCCTCCGACAGTGCA
Source organism: Heterodontus francisci (assembly GCF_036365525.1). Taxonomy (NCBI): domain Eukaryota; kingdom Metazoa; phylum Chordata; class Chondrichthyes; order Heterodontiformes; family Heterodontidae; genus Heterodontus; species Heterodontus francisci. The sequence goes on along the minus strand of NW_027140499.1, from coordinate 86,489 downwards.
GCATCCCTCAGTACTGACCCTCTGACAGTGCAGCACTCCCTCAGTTCTGATCCTCCGACAGTGCAGCACTCCCTCAGTACTGACCCTCTGACAGTGCAGCACTCCCTCAGTACTGACCCTCCGACAGTGCAGCACTCCCTCAGTACTGACCCTCCGACAGTGCAGCATCCCTCAGTACTGACCCTCTGACAGTGCAGCACTCCCTCAGTTCTGATCCTCTGACAGTGCAGCACTCCCTCAGTACTGACCCTCCGACAGTGCAGCACTCCCTCAGTACTGACCCTCCGACAGTGCAGACTCCCTCAGTTCTTACCCTTCGACAGTACGCTGTCCCTCAGTACTGACCCTCCAACAGTGCAGCACTCCCTCAGTACTGACCCTCCGACAGTGCAGCACTCCCTCAGTACTGACCCTCCGACAGTGCAGCACTCCATCAGTACTGACCATCTGACAGTGCAGCACTCCCTCAGTTCTGACCCTCCGACAGTGCAGGACTCCCTCAGTACTGACCCTCCGACAGTGCGGCACTCCCTCAGTACTGACCCTCCGACGGTGCGTCACTCCCTCAGTACTGAGCCTCCGACAGTGCGGCACTCCCTCAGTACTTACCCTCCGACAGTGCGGCACTACCTCAGTACTGACCCTCCGACAGTGCAGCAGTCCCGCAGTACTGACCCTCCGACAGTGCGGCACTCCCTCAGTACTGACCCTCCGACAGTGCAGCACTCCCTCAGTACTGACCATCCGACAGTGCAGCACTCCCTCAGTACTGACCCTCCGACAGTGCAGCACTCCCTCAGTACTGACCATCCGACAGTGCAGCACTCCCTCAGTACTGACCATCCGACAGTGCAGCACTCCCTCAGCACTGACCCCTCGACAGTGCAGCATCCCCTCAGTATTGACCCTCCAACAGGGCAGCACTCCCTCAGTACTGACCCTCCGTCAGTGCAGCGCTCCCTCAGGACTGACCCTCCGACAGTGCAGCACTCCCTCATTACTGACCCTCCGACAGTGCAGCACTCCCTCAGTACTGACCCTCCGACAGTGCAGCACTCCTTCATTTCTTACCCTTCGACAGTGCGCAGTCCCTCAGTACTGACCCTCTAACAGTGCAGCACCCCCTCAGTACTGACCCTCCGACAGTCCAGCACTCCCTCAGTACTGACCCTCCGACAGTGCAGCACTCCCTCAGTACTGACCCTCCAACAGGCAGCACTCCCTCAGTCCTGACCCTCCGTCAGTGCAGCGCTCCCTCAATACTGACCCTCCGACAGTGCAGCACTCCCTCAGTACTGACCCTCCGACAGTGCAGCATTCCCTCAGTACTGACCCTCTGACAGTGCAGTACTCCCTCAGTTCTTACCCTTCGACGGTGCGCAGTCCCTCAGTACTGACCCTCCGACAATGCACAGCTCCCTCAGTACTGACGCTCCGACAGTGCAGCACTCCCTCAATACTGACCCTCCAATAGTACAGCACTCCCTCAGTCCTGACCCTCCAACAGTGCAGCACTCCCTCAGTATTGACCCTCCGACAGTGCAGCACTCCCTCAGTTCTTCCCCTTCGACAGTGTGCAGTCCCTCAGTACTGACCCTCCGACAATGCGGCACTCCCTCAGTACTGACCCTCCGTCAGTGCAGCGCTCCCTCAGTACTGACCCTCCGACAGTGCAGCACTCCCTCAGTACTGAGCCTCCGACAGTGCAGCATCCCTCAGTACTGACCCTCTGACAGTGCAGCACTCCCTCAGTTCTGATCCTCCGACAGTGCAGCACTCCCTCAGTACTGACCCTCTGACAGTGAAGCACTCCCTCAGTTCTGACCCTCTGACAGTGCAGCACTCCCTCTGTACTGACCCTCCGACAGTGCAGCACTCCCTCAGTTCTTCCCCTTCGACAGTGTGCAGTCCCTCAGTACTGACCCTCCGACAATGCGGCACTCCCTCAGTACTGACCCTCCGTCAGTGCAGCGCTCCCTCAGTACTGACCCTCCGACAGTGCGGCACTCCCTCAGTACTGACCCTCCGACAGTGCAGCACTCCCTCAGTACTGACCATCCGACAGTGCAGCACTCCCTCAGCACTGACCCCCCGACAGTGCAGCACCCCCTCAGTATTGACCCTCTGACAGTGCAGCACTCCCTCAGATCTTACCCTTCGACAGTGCGCAGTCCCTCAATACTGACCCTCCGACAGTGCAGCACTCCCTCTGTACTGACCTTCCAACAGTGCAGCACTCTCTCAGTTCTTACCCTTCGACAGTGCGCAGTCCCTCAGTACTGACCCTCTGACAGTGCAGCACTCCCTCTGTACTGACCCTCTGACAGTGAAGCACTCCCTCAGTTCTGACCCTCTGACAGTGCAGCACTCCCTCAGATCTTACCCTTCGACAGTGCGCAGTCCCTCAATACTGACCCTCCGACAGTGCAGCACTCCCTCTGTACTGACCTTCCAACAGTGCAGCACTCTCTCAGTTCTTACCCTTCGACAGTGCGCAGTCCCTCAGTACTGACCCTCCGACAATGCGGCACTCCCTCAGTATTGACCCTCCAACAGGGCAGCAATCCCTCAGTACAGACCCTCCGTCAGTGCAGCGCTCCCTCAGTACTGACCCTCCGACAGTGCAGCACTCCCTCAGTACTGACCCTCCGACAGTGCAGCACTCCCTCAGTACTGACCCTCCGACAGTGCAGCACTCCCTCAGTACTGACCATCCGACAGTGCAGCACTCCCTCAGCACTGACCCCCCAACAGTGCAGCACCCCCTCAGTATTGACCCTCCAACAGGGCAGCACTCCCTCAGTACTGACCCTCCGTCAGTGCAGCGCTCCCTCAGTACTGACCCTCCGACAGTGCAGCACTCCCTCATTACAGACCCTCCGACAGTGCAGCACTCCTTCATTTCTTAGCCTTCGACAGTGCGCAGTACCTCAGTACTGACCCTCCGACAGTCCAGTACTCCATCAGTACTGACCCTCTGAAAGTGCAGCACTCCCTCATTTCTTACCCTTCGACAGTGCGCAGTACCTCAGTACTGACCCTCCGACAGTGCAGCACTCCCTCAGTACTGACCCTCCGACAGTGCAGCACTCCCTCATTTCTTACCCTTCGACAGTGCGCAGTCCCTCAGTACTGACCCTCCGACAGTGCAGCACTCCCTCAGTACTGACCCTCCGACAGTGCAGCATTCCCTCAGTTCTTACCCTTCGACGGTGCGCAGTCCCTCAGTACTGACCCTCCGACAATGCGGCACTCCCTCAGTACTGACCCTCCAACAGGGCAGCACTCCCTCAGTCCTGACCCTCCGTCAGTGCAGCGCTCCCTCAATACTGACCCTCCGACAGTGCAGCACTCCCTCAGTACTGACCCTCCGACAGTGCAGCACTCCCTCAGTACTGACCATCTGACAGTGCAGTACTCCCTCAGTTCTTACCCTTCGACGGTGCGCAGTCCCTCAGTACTGACCCTCCGACAATGCACAGCTCCCTCAGTACTGACGCTCCGACAGTGCAGCACTCCCTCAGTACTGACCCTCCGACAGTGCAGCACTCCCTCAGTACTGACCCTCCGACAGTGCAGCAATCCCTCAGTTCTGACCCTCCGACAATGCACAGCTCCCTCAGTACTGACGCTCCGACAGTGCAGCACTCCCTCAATACTGACCCTCCAATAGTACAGCACTCCCTCAGTCCTGACCCTCCAACAGTGCAGCACTCCCTCAGTACTGACCCTCCGACAGTGCAGCACTCCCTCAGTTCTTCCCCTTCGACAGTGTGCAGTCCCTCAGTACTGACCCTCCGACAATGCGGCACTCCCTCAGTACTGACCCTCCGTCAGTGCAGCGCTCCCTCAGTACTGACCCTCCGACAGTGCAGCACTCCCTCAGTACTGACCCTCCGACAGTGCAGCATCCCTCAGTACTGACCCTCTGACAGTGCAGCACTCCCTCAGTTCTGATCCTCCGACAGTGCAGCACTCCCTCAGTACTGACCCTCTGACAGTGCAGCACTCCCTCAGTTCTGATCCTCCGACAGTGCAGCACTCCCTCAGTACTGACCCTCTGACAGTGCAGCACTCCCTCAGTACTGACCCTCCGACAGTGCAGCACTCCCTCAGTACTGACCCTCCCACAGTGCAGCACTCCCTTTGTACTGACCCTCTGACAGTGCAGCACTCCCTCAGTACTGACCCTCCGACAGTGCGGCGCTCCCTCAGTACTGACCCTCTGACAGTGCAGCACTCCCTCAGTACTGACCCTCCGACAGTGCAGCAATCGCTCAGTACTGACCCTCTGACAGTGCAGCACTCCCTCAGTTCTGATCCTCCGACAGTGCAGCACTCCCTCAGTACTGACCCTCTGACAGTGCAGCACTCCCTCAGTACTGACCCTCCGACAGTGCAGCACTCCCTCATTTCTTACCCTTCGACAGTGCAGCACTCCCTCAGTTCTGATCCTCTGACAGTGCAGCACTCCCTCAGTACTGACCCTCCGACAGTGCAGCACTCCCTCAGTACTGACCCTCCGACAGTGCAGCATCCCTCAGTACTGACCCTCCGACAGTGCAGCACTCCCTCAGTTCTGATCCTCCGACAGTGCAGCACTCCCTCAGTACTGACCCTCTGACAGTGCAGCACTCCCTCAGTATTGACCCTCCGACAGTGCAGCACTCCCTCAGTTCTTCCCCTTCGACAGTGTGCAGTCCCTCAGTACTGACCCTCCGACAATGCGGCACTCCCTCAGTACTGACCCTCCGTCAGTGCAGCGCTCCCTCAGTACTGACCCTCCGACAGTGCAGCACTCCCTCAGTACTGAGCCTCCGACAGTGCAGCATCCCTCAGTACTGACCCTCTGACAGTGCAGCACTCCCTCAGTTCTGATCCTCCGACAGTGCAGCACTCCCTCAGTACTGACCCTCTGACAGTGAAGCACTCCCTCAGTTCTGACCCTCTGACAGTGCAGCACTCCCTCAGTACTGACCCTCCGACAGTGCAGCACTCCCTCAGTTCTTCCCCTTCGACAGTGTGCAGTCCCTCAGTACTGACCCTCCGACAATGCGGCACTCCCTCAGTACTGACCCTCCGTCAGTGCAGCGCTCCCTCAGTACTGACCCTCCGACAGTGCGGCACTCCCTCAGTACTGACCCTCCGACAGTGCAGCACTCCCTCAGTACTGACCATCCGACAGTGCAGCACTCCCTCAGCACTGACCCCCCGACAGTGCAGCACCCCCTCAGTATTGACCCTCTGACAGTGCAGCACTCCCTCAGATCTTACCCTTCGACAGTGCGCAGTCCCTCAATACTGACCCTCCGACAGTGCAGCACTCCCTCTGTACTGACCTTCCAACAGTGCAGCACTCTCTCAGTTCTTACCCTTCGACAGTGCGCAGTCCCTCAGTACTGACCCTCTGACAGTGCAGCACTCCCTCTGTACTGACCCTCTGACAGTGAAGCACTCCCTCAGTTCTGACCCTCTGACAGTGCAGCACTCCCTCAGATCTTACCCTTCGACAGTGCGCAGTCCCTCAATACTGACCCTCCGACAGTGCAGCACTCCCTCTGTACTGACCTTCCAACAGTGCAGCACTCTCTCAGTTCTTACCCTTCGACAGTGCGCAGTCCCTCAGTACTGACCCTCCGACAATGCGGCACTCCCTCAGTATTGACCCTCCAACAGTGCAGCACTCCCTCTGTACTGACCCTCCGTCAGTGCAGCGCTCCCTCAGTATTGACCCTCCAACAGTGCAGCACTCCCTCAGTACTGACCCTTCGACAGTGCAGCACTCCCTCAGTATTGACCCTCTGACAGTGCAGCACTCCCTCAGTTCTTAAACTTCGACGGTGCACAGTCCCTCAGTACTGACCCTCCGATAATGCGGCACTCCCTCAGTACTGACCCTCCAACGGTGCAGCACTCCCTCAGTACTGACCCTCCAACAGTGCACAGCTCCCTCAGTACTGACTCTCCGACAGTGCAGCACTCCCTCAATACTGACCCTCCAACAGTGCAGCACTCCCTTAGTACTGACACTCCAACAGTGCAGCACTCCCTCAATACTGACCCTCCAACAGTGCAGCACTCCCTCAGTACTGACCCTCCGACAATGCAGCACTCCCTCAGTTCTTACCCTTCGACAGTGCAGCACTCCCTCAGTACTGACCCTCCGGCCGTGCAGCACTCCCTCAGTACTGACCCTCCGACAGTGCAGCACTCCCTCAGTTCTTACCCTTCGATAGTGCGCTGTCCCTCAATACTGACCCTCCAACAGTGCAGCACTCCCTCAGTACTGACCCTCCAACAGTGCAGCACTCCCTCAGTACTGACCCTCCAACAGTGCAGCACTCCCTCAGTACTGACCCTCCGACAGTGCAGCACTCCATCAGTACTGACCCTCCGACAGTGCAGCACTCCCTCTGTTCTTACCCTTCGACAGTGCAGCACTCTCTCAGTTCTTACCCTTCGACAGTGCGCAGTCCCTCAGTACTGACCCTCCGACAATGCGGCACTCCCTCAGTATTGACCCTCCAACAGTGCAGCACTCCCTCTGTACTGACCCTCCGTCAGTGTAGCGCTCCCTCAGTATTGACCCTCCAACAGTGCAGCACTCCCTCAGTACTGACCCTTCGACAGTGCAGCACTCCCTCAGTATTGACCCTCTGACAGTGCAGCACTCCCTCAGTTCTTAAACTTCGACGGTGCACAGTCCCTCAGTACTGACCCTCCAACAGTGCAGCACTCCCTCAGTACTGACCCTCCAACAGTGCAGCACTCCCTCAGTACTGACCCTCCGACAGTGCAGCACTCCATCAGTACTGACCCTCCGACAGTGCAGCACTCCCTCTGTTCTTACCCTTCGACAGTGCGCAGTCCCTCAGTACTGACTCTCCGACAGTTCGGCACTCCCTCAGTCCTGACCCTCCGAGAGTGCAGAACTCCCTCACTACTAACCCTCCGACAATGCGGCACTCCCTCAGTATTGACCCTCCAACAGTGCAGCACTCCCTCAGTACTGACCCTCCGTCAGTGCAGCGCTCCCTCAGTACTGACCCTTCCGACAGTGCAGCACTCCCTCAGTACTGACCCTCCGACAGTGCAGTACTCCCTCAGTACTGACCCTCCGACAGTGCAGTACTCCCTCAGTACTGACCCTCCGACAGTGCACAGCTCCCTCAGTACTGGCCCTCCGACAGTGCAGCACGCCCTCAGTACTGACCCTCCGACAGTGCCGCACTCCCTCAGCACTGACCCTCCGACAGTGCAGCACCTCTTCAGTACTGACCCTCCGACAGTGCGGCACTCCCTCAGTACTGACCCTCCAACAGTGCAGCACTCCCTCAGTACTGACCCTCCGAAAGTGCAGTACTCCCTCAGTCCTGACCCTCCGACAGTGCACAGCTCCCTCAGTACTGACCCTCCGACAGTGCAGCACTCCCTCAGATCTTACCCTTCGACAGTGTGCAGTCCCTCAGTACTGACTCTCCGTCAGTGCATAGCTCCCTCAGTACTGACCCTCCGACAGTGCAGCACTCCCTCAGTACTGACCCTCCGACAGTGCAGCACTCCCAAAGTACTGACCCTCCGACAGTGCAGCACTCCCACAGTACTGACCCTCCGACAGTGCAGCACTCCCTCCGTACAGACCCTCCAACAGTGCAGCACTCCCTCAGTACTGACCCTCCGACAGTGCAGCACTCCCTCCGTACAGACCCTCCAACAGTGCAGCACTCCCTCCGTACAGACCCTCCGACAGTGCAGCACTCCCTCAGTTCTTACCCTTCGACAGTGCAGCACTCCCTCAGTACCGACCCTCCCACAGTGCAGCACTCCCTCAGTTCTTACCCTTCGACAGTGCACAGTTCCTCAGTACTGACCCTCCAACAGTGCAGCACTCCCTCAGTACTGACCCTCCGACAGTGCAGCACTCCCTCAGTACTGACCCTCCGACAATGCACAGCTCCCTCAGTACTGACCCTCCGACAGTGCAGCACTCCCTCAGTACTGACCCTCCGACAATACACAGCTCCCTCAGTACTGACCCTCCGACAGTGCAGCACTCCCTCAATACTGACCCTCCAACAGTGCAGCACTCCCTCAGTTCTTACCCTTCGACAGTGTGCAGTCCCTCAGTACTGACCCTCTGACAGTGCAGCACTCCCTCAGTACTGACCCTCGGACAGTGCAGCACTCCTTCATTTCTTACCCTTCGAGAGTGCGCAGTCCCTCAGAACTGACCCTCTAACAGTGCAGCACTCCCTCAGTTCTTACCCTTCGACGTTGCGCAGTCCCTCCGTACTGACCCTCCGACAATGCGGCACTCCCTCAGTACTGACCCTCCGACAGTGCAGCACTCCCTCAGTTCTTACCCTTCGACAGTGCGCAGTCCCTCAGTACTGACCCTCCGACAGTGCAGCATTCCCTCAGTACTGACCGTCTGACAGTGCGGCACTCCCTCAGTACTGACCCTCCAACAGGGCAGCACTCCCTCAGTACTGACCCTCCGACAGTGCAGCACTCCCTCAATAATGACCCTCCAACAGTGCAGCACTCCCTCAGTTCTTACCCTTCGACGGTGCGCAGTCCCTCCGTACTGACCCTCCGACAGTGCAGTACTCCCTCAGTACTGACCCTCCGACAGTGCAGCACTCCCTCTGCTCTTACCCTTCGACAGTGCGCAGTCCCTCAGTACTGACCCTCCGACAGTGCAGCATTCCCTCAGTACTGACCCTCTGACAGTGCGGCACTCCCTCAGTACTGACCCTCCAACAGGGCAGCACTCCCTCAGTACTGACCCTCCGACAGTGCAGCACTCCCTCAATAATGACCCCCCAACAGTGCAGCACTCCCTCAGTTCTTACCCTTCGACAGTGCGCAGTCCCTCAGTGCTGACCCTCCGACAGTGCAGCACTCCCTCAGTACTGACCCTCTGACAGTGCGGCACTCCCTCAGTACTGACCCTCCGTCAGTGCAGCACTCCCTCAGTACTGACCCTCCGACAGTGCAGTACTCCCTCAGTACTGACCCTCCGACTGTGCAGCACTCCCTCAGTACTGACCGTCTGACAGTGCGGCACTCCCTCAGTACTGACCCTCCGACAGTGCAGCACTCCCTCAGTACTGACCCTCTGACAGTGCAGCACTCCCTCAGTTCTTACCCTTCGACAGTGCGCAGTCCCTCAGTGCTGACCCTCCGACAGTGCAGCACTCCCTCAGCACTGAACATCCGACAGTGCAGCACTCCCTCAGTTCTTACCCTTCGACGGTGCGCAGTCCCTCCGTACTGACCCTCCGACCATGCGGCACTCCCTCAGTACTGACCCTCCAACAGGGCAGCTCTCCCTCAGTACTGAGCCTCCGTCAGTGCAGCACCCCCTCAGTTCTTACCCTTCGACAGTGTGCAGTCCCTCCGTACTGACCCTCCGACCATGCGGCACTCCCTCAGTACTGACCCTCCAACAGGGCAGCATTCCCTCAGTACTGACCCTCCGACAGTGCAGCACCCCCTCAGTTCTTACCCTTCGACAGTGCAGCACTCCCTCAGTTCTTACCCTTCGACGGTGCAGCACTCCCTCAGTACTGACCCTCCGCCAGTGCAGCACTCCCTCAGTACTGACCCTCCGACAGTGCAGCACTCCCTCAGTTCTTACCCTTCGACGGTGCGCAGTCCCTCAGTACTGACCCTCCGACAATGCGGCACTCCCGCAGTACTGACCCTCCAACAGGGCAGCACTCCCTCAGTACTGACCCTCCGTCAGTGCAGCGCTCCCTCAATATTGACCCTCCGACAGTGCAGCACTCCCTTAGTACTGACCCTCCGACAGTGCAGTACTCCCTCAGTACTGACCCTCCGACTGTGCAGCACTCCCTCAGTACTGACCCTCCGACAGTGCAGCACTCCCTCAGTACTGACCCTCTGACAGTGCAGTACTCCCTCAGTTCTTACCCTTCGACGGTGCGCAGTCCCTCAGTACTGACCCTCCGATAATGCGGCACTCCCTCAGTACCGACCCTCCGACAGTGCAGCACTCCCTCAGTACTGACCCTCTGACAGTGCAGTACTCCCTCAGTTCTTACCCTTCGACGGTGCGCAGTCCCTCAGTACTGACCCTCCGATAATGCGGCACTCCCTCAGTACTGACCCTCCGACAGTGCAGCACTCCCTCAGTACTGACCCTCCAACAGTGCAGCACTCCCTCAGTACTGACCCTCCGACAGTGCAGCACTCCCTCAGGACTGACCCTCCGACAATGCACAGCTCCCTCAGTACTGACCCTCCGACAGTGCAGCACTCCCTCAATACTGACTCTCCAATAGTACAGCACTCCCTCAGTCCTGACCCTCCAACAGTGCAGCAGTCCCTCAGTACTGACCCTCCGACAATGCGGTACTCCCTCAGTACTGACCCTCCGTCAGTGCAGCGCTCCCTCAGTACTGACCCTCCGACAGTGCAGCACTCCCTCAGTACTGACCCTCCGACAGTACAGCACTCCCTCAGTTCTTCCCCTTCGACAGTGCGCAGTCCCTCAGTACTGACCCTCCGACATGGCAGCACTCCCTCAGTTTGACCCTCCAACAGTGCAGCACTCCCTCAGTACTGACCCTCCGTCAGAGCAGCGCTCCCTCAGTACTGACCCTCCTACAGTGCAGCACTCCCTCAGTACTGACCCTCCGACAGTGCAGCACTCCCTCCGTACTGACCCTCCGACAGTGCAGCACTCCCTCAGTACTGACCCTCCGACAGTGCAGCACTCCCGCAGTACTGACCCTCCGAGAGTGCAGGACTCCCTCAGTTCTTACCCTTCGACGGTGCGCAGTCCCTCAGTACTGACCCTCCGACAGTGCAGCACGCCCTCAGTACTGACTCTCCGACAGTTCGGCACTCCCTCAGTACTGACCCTCCGACAGTGCAGCACTCCCTCACTACTAACCCTCCGACAATGCGGCACTCCCTCAGTATTGACCCTCCAACAGTGCAGCACTCCCTCTGTACTGACCCTCCGTCAGTGCAGCGCTCCCTCAGTACTGACCCTTCCGACAGTGCAGCACTCCCTCAGTACTGACCCTCCGACAGTGCAGTACTCCCTCTGTACTGACCCTCCGACAGTGCAGCACTCCCTCAATACTGACCCTCCAACAGTGCAGCACTCCCTCAGTACTGACCGTCTGACAGTGCAGCACTCCCTCAGTACTGATCCTCCAACAGTGCAGCACTCCCTCAGTACTGACCCTCCGACAGTGCGGCAGTCCCTCAGTACTGACCCTCCGACAGTGCGGCACTCCCTCAATACTGACCCTCCAACAGTGCAGCACTCCCTCAGTATTGACCCTCCGACAGTGCAGCCCTCCCTCAGTACTGACCCTCCGACAGTGCGGCACTCCCTCAGTACTGACCCTCCGACAGTGCGGCACTCCCTCAGTACTGACCCTTCGACAGTGCGCAGTCCCTCAGTCCTGACCCTCCGTCAGTGCAGCGCTCCCTCAGTACTGACCCTCCGTCAGTGCAGCGCTCCCTCAGTACTGACCCTCCGACAGTGCGGCACTCCCTCAGTACTGACCCTCCGACAGTGCGGCACTCCCTCAATACTGACCCTCCAACAGTGTAGCACTCCCTCAGTACTGACCCTCCGACAGTGCAGCACTCCCTCAGTACTGACCCTCCGACAGTGCGGCACTCCCTCCGTACTGACCCTCCGACAGTGCAGCACTCCCTCACTACTGACCCTCCGACAGTGCAGCAGTCCCTCATTACTGACCCTCCGACAGTGCAGCACTCCCTCAGTACTGACCCTCCGACAGTGCAGCACTCCTTCATTTCTTACCCGTCGACAGTGCGCAGTCCCTCAGTACTGACCCTCCGACAGTCCAGTACTCCATCAGTACTGACCCTCTGACAGTGCAGCACTCCCTCAGTTCTTACCCTTCGACAGTGCGCAGTCCCTCAGTACTGACCCTCCGACAGTGCAGCACTCCCTCAGTACTGACCCTGCGACAGTGCAGCACTCCCTCAGTTCTTACCCTTCGACGGTGCGCAGTCCCTCAGTACTGACCCTCCGACAATGCGGCACTCCCTCAGTACTGACCCTCCAACAGGGCAGCACTCCCTCAGTGCTGACCCTCCGTCAGTGCAGCGCTCCCTCAATACTGACCCTCCGACAGTGCAGCACTCCCTCAGTACTGACCCTCCGACAGTGCAGTACTCCCTCAGTACTGACCCTCCGACTGTGCAGCACTCCCTCAGTACTGACCCTCCGACAGTGCAGTACTCCCTCAGTTCTTACCCTTCGACGGTGCGCAGTCCCTCAGTACTGACCCTCCGATAATGCGGCACTCGCTCAGTACTGACCCTCCAACAGTGCAGCACTCCCTCAGTACTGACCCTCCGACAGTGCAGCACTCCCTCAGTACTGACCCTCCGACAGTGCAGCACTCCCTCAGTACTGACCCTCCGACAGTGCAGCACTCCCTCAGTACTGACCCTCCAACAGTGCAGCACTCCCTCAATACTGACCCTCCAATAGTACAGCACTCCCTCAGTCCTGACCCTCCAACAGTGCAGCACTCCCTCAGTACTGACCCTCCGACAGTGCAGCACTCCCTCAGTTCTTCCCCTTCGACAGTGCGCCGTCCCTCAGTACTGAGCCTCCGACAATGCGGCACTCCCTCAGTACTGACCCTCCGTCAGTGCAGCGCTCCCTCAGTACTGACCCTCCGACAGTGCAGCACTCCCTCATTACTGACCCTCCGACAGTGCAGCACTCCCTCAGTACTGACCCTCCGACAGTGCAGCACTCCTTCATTTCTTACCCTTCGACAGTGCGCAGTCCCTCAGTACTGACCCTCCGACAGTGCAGCACTCCCTCAGTACTGACCCTCCGACAGTGCAGCACTCCCTCAGTACTGACCCTCCGACAGTGCAGCATTCCCTCTGTTCTTACCCTTCGACGGTGCGCAGTCCCTCAGTACTGACCCTCCGACAATGCGGCACTCCCTCAGTACTGACCCTCCAACAGGGCAGCACTCCCTCAGTCCTGACCCTCCGTCAGTGCAGCGCTCCCTCAATACTGACCCTCCGACAGTGCAGCACTCCCTCAGTACTGACCCTCCGACAGTGCAGCACTCCCTCAGTACTGACCCTCTGACAGTGCAGTACTCCCTCAGTTCTTACCCTTCGACGGTGCGCAGTCCCTCAGTACTGACCCTCCGATAATGCGGCACTCCCTCAGTACTGACCCTCCAACAGTGCAGCACTCCCTCAGTACTGACCCTCCGACAGTGCAGCACTCCCTCAGTACTGACCCTCCGACAATGCACAGCTCCCTCAGTACTGACGCTCCGACAGTGCAGCACTCCCTCAATACTGACCCTCCAATAGTACAGCACTCCCTCAGTCCTGACCCTCCAACAGTGCAGCACTCCCTCAGTACTGACCCTCCGACAGTGCAGCACTCCCTCAGTTCTTCCCCTTCGACAGTGTGCAGTCCCTCAGTACTGACCCTCCGACAATGCGGCACTCCCTCAGTACTGACCCTCCGTCAGTGCAGCGCTCCCTCAGTACTGACCCTCCGACAGTGCAGCACTCCCTCAGTACTGACCCTCCGACAGTGCAGCACTCCCTCAGTACTGACCCTCTGACAGTGCAGCACTCCCTCAGTTCTGATCCTCCGACAGTGCAGCACTCCCTCAGTACTGACCCTCTGACAGTGCAGCACTCCCTCAGTTCTGACCCTCTGACAGTGCAGCACTCCCTCAGTACTGACCCTCCGACAGTGCAGCACTCCCTCAGTTCTTCCCCTTCGACAGTGTGCAGTCCCTCAGTACTGACCCTCCGACAATGCGGCACTCCCTCAGTACTGACCCTCCGACAGTGCAGCACTCCCTCAGTTCTGACCCTCTGACAGTGCAGCGCTCCCTCAGTACTGACCCTCCGACAGTGCAGCACTCCCTCAGTACTGACCCTCCGACAGTGCAGCACTCCCTCAGTACTGACCCTCCGACAGTGCAGCACTCCCTCAGTTCTTACCCTTCGACAGTGCGCAGTCCCTCAGTGCTGACCCTCCGACAGTGCAGCACTCCCTCAGTACTGACCCTCTGACAGTGCGGCACTCCCTCAGTACTGACCCTCCGTCAGTGCAGCACTCCCTCAGTACTGACCCTCCGACAGTGCAGTACTCCCTCAGTACTGACCCTCCGACTGTGCAGCACTCCCTCAGTACTGACCGTCTGACAGTGCGGCACTCCCTCAGTACTGACCCTCCGACAGTGCAGCACTCCCTCAGTACTGACCCTCTGACAGTGCAGCACTCCCTCAGTTCTTACCCTTCGACAGTGCGCAGTCCCTCAGTGCTGACCCTCCGACAGTGCAGCACTCCCTCAGCACTGAACATCCGACAGTGCAGCACTCCCTCAGTTCTTACCCTTCGACGGTGCGCAGTCCCTCCGTACTGACCCTCCGACCATGCGGCACTCCCTCAGTACTGACCCTCCAACAGGGCAGCTCTCCCTCAGTACTGAGCCTCCGTCAGTGCAGCACCCCCTCAGTTCTTACCCTTCGACAGTGTGCAGTCCCTCCGTACTGACCCTCCGACCATGCGGCACTCCCTCAGTACTGACCCTCCAACAGGGCAGCATTCCCTCAGTACTGACCCTCCGACAGTGCAGCACCCCCTCAGTTCTTACCCTTCGACAGTGCAGCACTCCCTCAGTTCTTACCCTTCGACGGTGCAGCACTCCCTCAGTACTGACCCTCCGCCAGTGCAGCACTCCCTCAGTACTGACCCTCCGACAGTGCAGCACTCCCTCAGTTCTTACCCTTCGACGGTGCGCAGTCCCTCAGTACTGACCCTCCGACAATGCGGCACTCCCACAGTACTGACCCTCCAACAGGGCAGCACTCCCTCAGTACTGACCCTCCGACTGTGCAGCACTCCCTCAGTACTGACCCTCTGACAGTGCAGTACTCCCTCAGTTCTTACCCTTCGACGGTGCGCAGTCCCTCAGTACTGACCCTCCGATAATGCGGCACTCCCTCAGTACTGACCCTCCAACAGTGCAGCACTCCCTCAGTACTGACCCTCCGACAGTGCAGCACTCCCTCAGGAATGACCCTCCGACAATGCACAGCTCCCTCAGTACTGACCCTCCGACAGTGCAGCACTCCCTCAATACTGACTCTCCAATAGTACAGCACTCCCTCAGTCCTGACCCTCCAACAGTGCAGCAGTCCGTCAGTACTGACCCTCCGACAATGCGGTACTCCCTCAGTACTGACCCTCCGTCAGTGCAGCGCTCCCTCAGTACTGACCCTCCGACAGTGCAGCACTCCCTCAGTACTGACCCTCCGACAGTACAGCACTCCCTCAGTTCTTCCCCTTCGACAGTGCGCAGTCCCTCAGTACTGACCCTCCGACATGGCAGCACTCCCTCAGTTTGACCCTCCAACAGTGCAGCACTCCCTCAGTACTGACCCTCCGTCAGAGCAGCGCTCCCTCAGTACTGACCCTCCTACAGTGCAGCACTCCCTCAGTACTGACCCTCCGACAGTGCAGCACTCCCTCCGTACTGACCCTCCGACAGTGCAGCACTCCCTCAGTACTGACCCTCCGACAGTGCAGCACTCCCGCAGTACTGACCCTCCGAGAGTGCAGGACTCCCTCAGTTCTTACCCTTCGACGGTGCGCAGTCCCTCAGTACTGACCCTCCGACAGTGCAGCACGCCCTCAGTACTGACTCTCCGACAGTTCGGCACTCCCTCAGTACTGACCCTCCGACAGTGCAGCACTCCCTCACTACTAACCCTCCGACAATGCGGCACTCCCTCAGTATTGACCCTCCAACAGTGCAGCACTCCCTCAGTACTGACCCTCCGACTGTGCAGCACTCCCTCAGTACTGACCCTCCGACAGTGCAGCACTCCCTCAGTACTGACCCTCTGACAGTGCAGTACTCCCTCAGTTCTTACCCTTCGACGGTGCGCAGTCCCTCAGTACTGACCCTCCGATAATGCGGCACTCCCTCAGTACCGACCCTCCGACAGTGCAGCACTCCCTCAGTACTGACCCTCTGACAGTGCAGTACTCCCTCAGTTCTTACCCTTCGACGGTGCGCAGTCCCTCAGTACTGACCCTCCGATAATGCGGCACTCCCTCAGTACTGACCCTCCGACAGTGCAGCACT
This sequence comes from Heterodontus francisci, assembly GCF_036365525.1. NCBI lineage: Eukaryota > Metazoa > Chordata > Chondrichthyes > Heterodontiformes > Heterodontidae > Heterodontus > Heterodontus francisci. The sequence continues at coordinate 70,320 of NW_027140499.1, read as the reverse complement.
CCCTCAGTACTGACCCTCCAACAGTGCAGCACTCCCTCAGTACTGACCCTCCGACAGTGCAGCACTCCCTCAGGACTGACCCTCCGACAATGCACAGCTCCCTCAGTACTGACCCTCCGACAGTGCAGTACTCCCTCAGTTCTTACCCTTCGACGGTGCGCAGTCCCTCAGTACTGACCCTCCGATAATGCGGCACTCCCTCAGTACTGACCCTCCAACAGTGCAGCACTCCCTCAGTACTGACCCTCCGACAGTGCAGCACTCCCTCAGTACTGACCCTCTGACAGTGCAGTACTCCCTCAGTTCTTACCCTTCGACGGTGCGCAGTCCCTCAGTACTGACCCTCCGATAATGCGGCACTCCCTCAGTACTGACCCTCCAACAGTGCAGCACTCCCTCAGTACTGACCCTCCGACAGTGCAGCACTCCCTCAGTACTGACCCTCCGACAATGCACAGCTCCCTCAGTACTGACGCTCCGACAGTGCAGCACTCCCTCAATACTGACCCTCCAATAGTACAGCACTCCCTCAGTCCTGACCCTCCAACAGTGCAGCACTCCCTCAGTACTGACCCTCCGACAGTGCAGCACTCCCTCAGTTCTTCCCCTTCGACAGTGTGCAGTCCCTCAGTACTGACCCTCCGACAATGCGGCACTCCCTCAGTACTGACCCTCCGTCAGTGCAGCGCTCCCTCAGTACTGACCCTCCGACAGTGCAGCACTCCCTCAGTACTGACCCTCCGACAGTGCAGCACTCCCTCAGTACTGACCCTCTGACAGTGCAGCACTCCCTCAGTTCTGATCCTCCGACAGTGCAGCACTCCCTCAGTACTGACCCTCTGACAGTGCAGCACTCCCTCAGTTCTGACCCTCTGACAGTGCAGCACTCCCTCAGTACTGACCCTCCGACAGTGCAGCACTCCCTCAGTTCTTCCCCTTCGACAGTGTGCAGTCCCTCAGTACTGACCCTCCGACAATGCGGCACTCCCTCAGTACTGACCCTCCGACAGTGCAGCACTCCCTCAGTTCTGACCCTCTGACAGTGCAGCGCTCCCTCAGTACTGACCCTCCGACAGTGCAGCACTCCCTCAGTACTGACCCTCCGACAGTGCAGCACTCCCTCAGTACTGACCCTCCGACAGTGCAGCACTCCCTCAGTTCTTACCCTTCGACAGTGCGCAGTCCCTCAGTGCTGACCCTCCGACAGTGCAGCACTCCCTCAGTACTGACCCTCTGACAGTGCGGCACTCCCTCAGTACTGACCCTCCGTCAGTGCAGCACTCCCTCAGTACTGACCCTCCGACAGTGCAGTACTCCCTCAGTACTGACCCTCCGACTGTGCAGCACTCCCTCAGTACTGACCGTCTGACAGTGCGGCACTCCCTCAGTACTGACCCTCCGACAGTGCAGCACTCCCTCAGTACTGACCCTCTGACAGTGCAGCACTCCCTCAGTTCTTACCCTTCGACAGTGCGCAGTCCCTCAGTGCTGACCCTCCGACAGTGCAGCACTCCCTCAGCACTGAACATCCGACAGTGCAGCACTCCCTCAGTTCTTACCCTTCGACGGTGCGCAGTCCCTCCGTACTGACCCTCCGACCATGCGGCACTCCCTCAGTACTGACCCTCCAACAGGGCAGCTCTCCCTCAGTACTGAGCCTCCGTCAGTGCAGCACCCCCTCAGTTCTTACCCTTCGACAGTGTGCAGTCCCTCCGTACTGACCCTCCGACCATGCGGCACTCCCTCAGTACTGACCCTCCAACAGGGCAGCATTCCCTCAGTACTGACCCTCCGACAGTGCAGCACCCCCTCAGTTCTTACCCTTCGACAGTGCAGCACTCCCTCAGTTCTTACCCTTCGACGGTGCAGCACTCCCTCAGTACTGACCCTCCGCCAGTGCAGCACTCCCTCAGTACTGACCCTCCGACAGTGCAGCACTCCCTCAGTTCTTACCCTTCGACGGTGCGCAGTCCCTCAGTACTGACCCTCCGACAATGCGGCACTCCCGCAGTACTGACCCTCCAACAGGGCAGCACTCCCTCAGTACTGACCCTCCGACTGTGCAGCACTCCCTCAGTACTGACCCTCTGACAGTGCAGTACTCCCTCAGTTCTTACCCTTCGACGGTGCGCAGTCCCTCAGTACTGACCCTCCGATAATGCGGCACTCCCTCAGTACTGACCCTCCAACAGTGCAGCACTCCCTCAGTACTGACCCTCCGACAGTGCAGCACTCCCTCAGGAATGACCCTCCGACAATGCACAGCTCCCTCAGTACTGACCCTCCGACAGTGCAGCACTCCCTCAATACTGACTCTCCAATAGTACAGCACTCCCTCAGTCCTGACCCTCCAACAGTGCAGCAGTCCCTCAGTACTGACCCTCCGACAATGCGGTACTCCCTCAGTACTGACCCTCCGTCAGTGCAGCGCTCCCTCAGTACTGACCCTCCGACAGTGCAGCACTCCCTCAGTACTGACCCTCCGACAGTACAGCACTCCCTCAGTTCTTCCCCTTCGACAGTGCGCAGTCCCTCAGTACTGACCCTCCGACATGGCAGCACTCCCTCAGTTTGACCCTCCAACAGTGCAGCACTCCCTCAGTACTGACCCTCCGTCAGAGCAGCGCTCCCTCAGTACTGACCCTCCTACAGTGCAGCACTCCCTCAGTACTGACCCTCCGACAGTGCAGCACTCCCTCCGTACTGACCCTCCGACAGTGCAGCACTCCCTCAGTACTGACCCTCCGACAGTGCAGCACTCCCGCAGTACTGACCCTCCGAGAGTGCAGGACTCCCTCAGTTCTTACCCTTCGACGGTGCGCAGTCCCTCAGTACTGACCCTCCGACAGTGCAGCACGCCCTCAGTACTGACTCTCCGACAGTTCGGCACTCCCTCAGTACTGACCCTCCGACAGTGCAGCACTCCCTCACTACTAACCCTCCGACAATGCGGCACTCCCTCAGTATTGACCCTCCAACAGTGCAGCACTCCCTCAGTACTGACCCTCCGACTGTGCAGCACTCCCTCAGTACTGACCCTCCGACAGTGCAGCACTCCCTCAGTACTGACCCTCTGACAGTGCAGTACTCCCTCAGTTCTTACCCTTCGACGGTGCGCAGTCCCTCAGTACTGACCCTCCGATAATGCGGCACTCCCTCAGTACCGACCCTCCGACAGTGCAGCACTCCCTCAGTACTGACCCTCTGACAGTGCAGTACTCCCTCAGTTCTTACCCTTCGACGGTGCGCAGTCCCTCAGTACTGACCCTCCGATAATGCGGCACTCCCTCAGTACTGACCCTCCGACAGTGCAGCACTCCCTCAGTACTGACCCTCCAACAGTGCAGCACTCCCTCAGTACTGACCCTCCGACAGTGCAGCACTCCCTCAGGACTGACCCTCCGACAATGCACAGCTCCCTCAGTACTGACCCTCCGACAGTGCAGCACTCCCTCAATACTGACTCTCCAATAGTACAGCACTCCCTCAATACTGACCCTCCGACAGTGCAGCACTCCCTCAGTACTGACCCTCCGACAGTGCAGTACTCCCTCAGTACTGACCCTCCGACTGTGCAGCACTCCCTCAGTACTGACCCTCCGACAGTGCAGTACTCCCTCAGTTCTTACCCTTCGACGGTGCGCAGTCCCTCAGTACTGACCCTCCGATAATGCGGCACTCGCTCAGTACTGACCCTCCAACAGTGCAGCACTCCCTCAGTACTGACCCTCCGACAGTGCAGCACTCCCTCAGTACTGACCCTCCGACAGTGCAGCACTCCCTCAGTACTGACCCTCCGACAGTGCAGCACTCCCTCAGTACTGACCCTCCAACAGTGCAGCACTCCCTCAATACTGACCCTCCAATAGTACAGCACTCCCTCAGTCCTGACCCTCCAACAGTGCAGCACTCCCTCAGTACTGACCCTCCGACAGTGCAGCACTCCCTCAGTTCTTCCCCTTCGACAGTGCGCCGTCCCTCAGTACTGAGCCTCCGACAATGCGGCACTCCCTCAGTACTGACCCTCCGTCAGTGCAGCGCTCCCTCAGTACTGACCCTCCGACAGTGCAGCACTCCCTCATTACTGACCCTCCGACAGTGCAGCACTCCCTCAGTACTGACCCTCCGACAGTGCAGCACTCCTTCATTTCTTACCCTTCGACAGTGCGCAGTCCCTCAGTACTGACCCTCCGACAGTGCAGCACTCCCTCAGTACTGACCCTCCGACAGTGCAGCACTCCCTCAGTACTGACCCTCCGACAGTGCAGCATTCCCTCTGTTCTTACCCTTCGACGGTGCGCAGTCCCTCAGTACTGACCCTCCGACAATGCGGCACTCCCTCAGTACTGACCCTCCAACAGGGCAGCACTCCCTCAGTCCTGACCCTCCGTCAGTGCAGCGCTCCCTCAATACTGACCCTCCGACAGTGCAGCACTCCCTCAGTACTGACCCTCGGACAGTGCAGCACTCCCTCAGTACTGACCCTCTGACAGTGCAGCACTCCCTCAGTTCTTACCCTTCGACGGTGCGCAGTCCCTCAGTACTGACCCTCCGATAATGCGGCACTCCCTCAGTACTGACCCTCCAACAGTGCAGCACTCCCTCAGTACTGACCCTCCGACAGTGCAGCACTCCCTCAGTACTGACCCTCCGACAATGCACAGCTCCCTCAGTACTGACGCTCCGACAGTGCAGCACTCCCTCAATACTGACCCTCCCATAGTACAGCACTCCCTCAGTCCTGACCCTCCAACAGTGCAGCACTCCCTCAGTACTGACCCTCCGACAATGCGGCACTCCCTCAGTACTGACCCTCCGTCAGTGCAGCGCTCCCTCAGTACTGACCCTCCGACAGTGCAGCACTCCCTCAGTACTGACCCTCCGACAGTGCAGCACTCCCTCAGTACTGACCCTCTGACAGTGCAGCACTCCCTCAGTTCTGATCCTCCGACAGTGCAGCACTCCCTCAGTACTGACCCTCTGACAGTGCAGCACTCCCTCAGTTCTGACCCTCTGACAGTGCAGCACTCCCTCAGTACTGACCCTCCGACAGTGCAGCACTCCCTCAGTTCTTCCCCTTCGACAGTGTGCAGTCCCTCAGTACTGACCCTCCGACAATGCGGCACTCCCTCAGTACTGACCCTCCGACAGTGCAGCACTCCCTCAGTTCTGACCCTCTGACAGTGCAGCGCTCCCTCAGTACTGACCCTCCGACAGTGCAGCACTCCCTCAGTACTGACCCTCCGACAGTGCAGCACTCCCTCAGTACTGACCCTCCGACAGTGCAGCACTCCCTCAGTTCTTACCCTTCGACAGTGCGCAGTCCCTCAGTGCTGACCCTCCGACAGTGCAGCACTCCCTCAGTACTGACCCTCTGACAGTGCGGCACTCCCTCAGTACTGACCCTCCGTCAGTGCAGCACTCCCTCAGTACTGACCCTCCGACAGTGCAGTACTCCCTCAGTACTGACCCTCCGACTGTGCAGCACTCCCTCAGTACTGACCGTCTGACAGTGCGGCACTCCCTCAGTACTGACCCTCCGACAGTGCAGCACTCCCTCAGTACTGACCCTCTGACAGTGCAGCACTCCCTCAGTTCTTACCCTTCGACAGTGCGCAGTCCCTCAGTGCTGACCCTCCGACAGTGCAGCACTCCCTCAGCACTGAACATCCGACAGTGCAGCACTCCCTCAGTTCTTACCCTTCGACGGTGCGCAGTCCCTCCGTACTGACCCTCCGACCATGCGGCACTCCCTCAGTACTGACCCTCCAACAGGGCAGCTCTCCCTCAGTACTGAGCCTCCGTCAGTGCAGCACCCCCTCAGTTCTTACCCTTCGACAGTGTGCAGTCCCTCCGTACTGACCCTCCGACCATGCGGCACTCCCTCAGTACTGACCCTCCAACAGGGCAGCATTCCCTCAGTACTGACCCTCCGACAGTGCAGCACCCCCTCAGTTCTTACCCTTCGACAGTGCAGCACTCCCTCAGTTCTTACCCTTCGACGGTGCAGCACTCCCTCAGTACTGACCCTCCGCCAGTGCAGCACTCCCTCAGTACTGACCCTCCGACAGTGCAGCACTCCCTCAGTTCTTACCCTTCGACGGTGCGCAGTCCCTCAGTACTGACCCTCCGACAATGCGGCACTCCCGCAGTACTGACCCTCCAACAGGGCAGCACTCCCTCAGTACTGACCCTCCGACTGTGCAGCACTCCCTCAGTACTGACCCTCTGACAGTGCAGTACTCCCTCAGTTCTTACCCTTCGACGGTGCGCAGTCCCTCAGTACTGACCCTCCGATAATGCGGCACTCCCTCAGTACTGACCCTCCAACAGTGCAGCACTCCCTCAGTACTGACCCTCCGACAGTGCAGCACTCCCTCAGGAATGACCCTCCGACAATGCACAGCTCCCTCAGTACTGACCCTCCGACAGTGCAGCACTCCCTCAATACTGACTCTCCAATAGTACAGCACTCCCTCAGTCCTGACCCTCCAACAGTGCAGCAGTCCCTCAGTACTGACCCTCCGACAATGCGGTACTCCCTCAGTACTGACCCTCCGTCAGTGCAGCGCTCCCTCAGTACTGACCCTCCGACAGTGCAGCACTCCCTCAGTACTGACCCTCCGACAGTACAGCACTCCCTCAGTTCTTCCCCTTCGACAGTGCGCAGTCCCTCAGTACTGACCCTCCGACATGGCAGCACTCCCTCAGTTTGACCCTCCAACAGTGCAGCACTCCCTCAGTACTGACCCTCCGTCAGAGCAGCGCTCCCTCAGTACTGACCCTCCTACAGTGCAGCACTCCCTCAGTACTGACCCTCCGACAGTGCAGCACTCCCTCCGTACTGACCCTCCGACAGTGCAGCACTCCCTCAGTACTGACCCTCCGACAGTGCAGCACTCCCGCAGTACTGACCCTCCGAGAGTGCAGGACTCCCTCAGTTCTTACCCTTCGACGGTGCGCAGTCCCTCAGTACTGACCCTCCGACAGTGCAGCACGCCCTCAGTACTGACTCTCCGACAGTTCGGCACTCCCTCAGTACTGACCCTCCGACAGTGCAGCACTCCCTCACTACTAACCCTCCGACAATGCGGCACTCCCTCAGTATTGACCCTCCAACAGTGCAGCACTCCCTCAGTACTGACCCTCCGACTGTGCAGCACTCCCTCAGTACTGACCCTCCGACAGTGCAGCACTCCCTCAGTACTGACCCTCTGACAGTGCAGTACTCCCTCAGTTCTTACCCTTCGACGGTGCGCAGTCCCTCAGTACTGACCCTCCGATAATGCGGCACTCCCTCAGTACCGATCCTCCGACAGTGCAGCACTCCCTCAGTACTGACCCTCTGACAGTGCAGTACTCCCTCAGTTCTTACCCTTCGACGGTGCGCAGTCCCTCAGTACTGACCCTCCGATAATGCGGCACTCCCTCAGTACTGACCCTCCGACAGTGCAGCACTCCCTCAGTACTGACCCTCCAACAGTGCAGCACTCCCTCAGTACTGACCCTCCGACAGTGCAGCACTCCCTCAGGACTGACCCTCCGACAATGCACAGCTCCCTCAGTACTGACCCTCCGACAGTGCAGCACTCCCTCAATACTGACTCTCCAATAGTACAGCACTCCCTCAGTCCTGACCCTCCAACAGTGCAGCAGTCCCTCAGTACTGACCCTCCGACAATGCGGTACTCCCTCAGTACTGACCCTCCGTCAGTGCAGCGCTCCCTCAGTACTGACCCTCCGACAGTGCAGCACTCCCTCAGTACTGACCCTCCGACAGTACAGCACTCCCTCAGTTCTTCCCCTTCGACAGTGCGCAGTCCCTCAGTACTGAGCCTCCGACATGGCAGCACTCCCTCAGTTTGACCCTCCAACAGTGCAGCACTCCCTCAGTACTGACCCTCCGTCAGAGCAGCGCTCCCTCAGTACTGACCCTCCTACAGTGCAGCACTCCCTCAGTACTGACCCTCCGACAGTGCAGCACTCCCTCCGTACTGACCCTCCGACAGTGCAGCACTCCCTCAGTACTGACCCTCCGACAGTGCAGCACTCCCGCAGTACTGACCCTCCGAGAGTGCAGGACTCCCTCAGTTCTTACCCTTCGACGGTGCGCAGTCCCTCAGTACTGACCCTCCGACAGTGCAGCACGCCCTCAGTACTGACTCTCCGACAGTTCGGCACTCCCTCAGTACTGACCCTCCGACAGTGCAGCACTCCCTCACTACTAACCCTCCGACAATGCGGCACTCCCTCAGTATTGACCCTCCAACAGTGCAGCACTCCCTCAGTACTGACCCTCCGTCAGTGCAGCGCTCCCTCAGTACTGACCCTTCCGACAGTGCAGCACTCCCTCAGTACTGACCCTCCGACAGTGCAGTACTCCCTCTGTACTGACCCTCCGACAGTGCACAGCTCCCTCAGTACTGGCCCTCCAACAGTGCAGCACTCCCTCAGTACTGACCCTCCGACAGTGCGGCACTCCCTCAGTACTGATCCTCCGACAGTGCAGCACTCCCTCAATACTGACCCTCCAACAGTGCAGCACTCCCTCAGTACTGACCGTCTGACAGTGCAGCACTCCCTCAGTACTGATCCTCCAACAGTGCAGCACTCCCTCAGTACTGACCCTCCGACAGTGCGGCAGTCCCTCAGTACTGACCCTCCGACAGTGCGGCACTCCCTCAATACTGACCCTCCAACAGTGCAGCACTCCCTCAGTATTGACCCTCCGACAGTGCAGCCCTCCCTCAGTACTGACCCTCCGACAGTGCGGCACTCCCTCAGTACTGACCCTCCGACAGTGCGGCACTCCCTCAGTACTGACCCTCCGACAGTGTGCAGTCCCTCAGTACTGACCCTCCGACAATGCGGCACTCCCTCAGTACTGACCCTCCGACAGTGCAGCACTCCCTCAGTTCTGACCCTCTGACAGTGCAGCGCTCCCTCAGTACTGACCCTCCGACAGTGCAGCACTCCCTCAGTACTGACCCTCCGACAGTGCAGCACTCCCTCAGTACTGACCCTCCGACAGTGCAGCACTCCCTCAGTTCTTACCCTTCGACAGTGCGCAGTCCCTCAGTGCTGACCCTCCGACAGTGCAGCACTCCCTCAGTACTGACCCTCTGACAGTGCGGCACTCCCTCAGTACTGACCCTCCGTCAGTGCAGCACTCCCTCAGTACTGACCCTCCGACAGTGCAGTACTCCCTCAGTACTGACCCTCCGACTGTGCAGCACTCCCTCAGTACTGACCGTCTGACAGTGCGGCACTCCCTCAGTACTGACCCTCCGACAGTGCAGCACTCCCTCTGTACTGACCCTCTGACAGTGCAGCACTCCCTCAGTTCTTACCCTTCGACAGTGCGCAGTCCCTCAGTGCTGACCCTCCGACAGTGCAGCACTCCCTCAGCACTGAACATCCGACAGTGCAGCACTCCCTCAGTTCTTACCCTTCGACGGTGCGCAGTCCCTCCGTACTGACCCTCCGACCATGCGGCACTCCCTCAGTACTGACCCTCCAACAGGGCAGCTCTCCCTCAGTACTGAGCCTCCGTCAGTGCAGCACCCCCTCAGTTCTTACCCTTCGACAGTGTGCAGTCCCTCCGTACTGACCCTCCGACCATGCGGCACTCCCTCAGTACTGACCCTCCAACAGGGCAGCATTCCCTCAGTACTGACCCTCCGACAGTGCAGCACCCCCTCAGTTCTTACCCTTCGACAGTGCAGCACTCCCTCAGTTCTTACCCTTCGACGGTGCAGCACTCCCTCAGTACTGACCCTCCGCCAGTGCAGCACTCCCTCAGTACTGACCCTCCGACAGTGCAGCACTCCCTCAGTTCTTACCCTTCGACGGTGCGCAGTCCCTCAGTACTGACCCTCCGACAATGCGGCACTCCCGCAGTACTGACCCTCCAACAGGGCAGCACTCCCTCAGTACTGACCCTCCGACTGTGCAGCACTCCCTCAGTACTGACCCTCTGACAGTGCAGTACTCCCTCAGTTCTTACCCTTCGACGGTGCGCAGTCCCTCAGTACTGACCCTCCGATAATGCGGCACTCCCTCAGTACTGACCCTCCAACAGTGCAGCACTCCCTCAGTACTGACCCTCCGACAGTGCAGCACTCCCTCAGGAATGACCCTCCGACAATGCACAGCTCCCTCAGTACTGACCCTCCGACAGTGCAGCACTCCCTCAATACTGACTCTCCAATAGTACAGCACTCCCTCAGTCCTGACCCTCCAACAGTGCAGCAGTCCCTCAGTACTGACCCTCCGACAATGCGGTACTCCCTCAGTACTGACCCTCCGTCAGTGCAGCGCTCCCTCAGTACTGACCCTCCGACAGTGCAGCACTCCCTCAGTACTGACCCTCCGACAGTACAGCACTCCCTCAGTTCTTCCCCTTCGACAGTGCGCAGTCCCTCAGTACTGACCCTCCGACATGGCAGCACTCCCTCAGTTTGACCCTCCAACAGTGCAGCACTCCCTCAGTACTGACCCTCCGTCAGAGCAGCGCTCCCTCAGTACTGACCCTCCTACAGTGCAGCACTCCCTCAGTACTGACCCTCCGACAGTGCAGCACTCCCTCCGTACTGACCCTCCGACAGTGCAGCACTCCCTCAGTACTGACCCTCCGACAGTGCAGCACTCCCGCAGTACTGACCCTCCGAGAGTGCAGGACTCCCTCAGTTCTTACCCTTCGACGGTGCGCAGTCCCTCAGTACTGACCCTCCGACAGTGCAGCACGCCCTCAGTACTGACTCTCCGACAGTTCGGCACTCCCTCAGTACTGACCCTCCGACAGTGCAGCACTCCCTCACTACTAACCCTCCGACAATGCGGCACTCCCTCAGTATTGACCCTCCAACAGTGCAGCACTCCCTCAGTACTGACCCTCCGACTGTGCAGCACTCCCTCAGTACTGACCCTCCGACAGTGCAGCACTCCCTCAGTACTGACCCTCTGACAGTGCGGCACTCCCTCAGTACTGACCCTCTGACAGTGCAGTACTCCCTCAGTTCTTACCCTTCGACGGTGCGCAGTCCCTCAGTACTGACCCTCCGATAATGCGGCACTCCCTCAGTACTGACCCTCCGACAGTGCAGCACTCCCTCAGTACTGACCCTCCAACAGTGCAGCACTCCCTCAGTACTGACCCTCCGACAGTGCAGCACTCCCTCAGGACTGACCCTCCGACAATGCACAGCTCCCTCAGTACTGACCCTCCGACAGTGCAGCACTCCCTCAATACTGACTCTCCAATAGTACAGCACTCCCTCAGTCCTGACCCTCCAACAGTGCAGCAGTCCCTCAGTACTGACCCTCCGACAATGCGGTACTCCCTCAGTACTGACCCTCCGTCAGTGCAGCGCTCCCTCAGTACTGACCCTCCGACAGTGCAGCACTCCCTCAGTACTGACCCTCCGACAGTACAGCACTCCCTCAGTTCTTCCCCTTCGACAGTGCGCAGTCCCTCAGTACTGACCCTCCGACATGGCAGCACTCCCTCAGTTTGACCCTCCAACAGTGCAGCACTCCCTCAGTACTGACCCTCCGTCAGAGCAGCGCTCCCTCAGTACTGACCCTCCTACAGTGCAGCACTCCCTCAGTACTGACCCTCCGACAGTGCAGCACTCCCTCCGTACTGACCCTCCGACAGTGCAGCACTCCCTCAGTACTGACCCTCCGACAGTGCAGCACTCCCGCAGTACTGACCCTCCGAGAGTGCAGGACTCCCTCAGTTCTTACCCTTCGACGGTGCGCAGTCCCTCAGTACTGACCCTCCGACAGTGCAGCACGCCCTCAGTACTGACTCTCCGACAGTTCGGCACTCCCTCAGTACTGACCCTCCGACAGTGCAGCACTCCCTCACTACTAACCCTCCGACAATGCGGCACTCCCTCAGTATTGACCCTCCAACAGTGCAGCACTCCCTCAGTACTGACCCTCCGTCAGTGCAGCGCTCCCTCAGTACTGACCCTTCCGACAGTGCAGCACTCCCTCAGTACTGACCCTCCGACAGTGCAGTACTCCCTCTGTACTGACCCTCCGACAGTGCACAGCTCCCTCAGTACTGGCCCTCCAACAGTGCAGCACTCCCTCAGTACTGACCCTCCGACAGTGCGGCACTCCCTCAGTACTGATCCTCCGACAGTGCAGCACTCCCTCAATACTGACCCTCCAACAGTGCAGCACTCCCTCAGTACTGACCGTCTGACAGTGCAGCACTCCCTCAGTACTGATCCTCCAACAGTGCAGCACTCCCTCAGTACTGACCCTCCGACAGTGCGGCAGTCCCTCAGTACTGACCCTCCGACAGTGCGGCACTCCCTCAATACTGACCCTCCAACAGTGCAGCACTCCCTCAGTATTGACCCTCCGACAGTGCAGCCCTCCCTCAGTACTGACCCTCCGACAGTGCGGCACTCCCTCAGTACTGACCCTCCGACAGTGCGGCACTCCCTCAGTACTGACCCTTCGACAGTGCGCAGTCCCTCAGTCCTGACCCTCCGTCAGTGCAGCGCTCCCTCAGTACTGACCCTCCGTCAGTGCAGCGCTCCCTCAGTACTGACCCTCCGACAGTGCGGCACTCCCTCAGTACTGACCCTCCGACAGTGCGGCACTCCCTCAATACTGACCCTCCAACAGTGTAGCACTCCCTCAGTACTGACCCTCCGACAGTGCAGCACTCCCTCAGTACTGACCCTCCGACAGTGCGGCACTCCCTCCGTACTGACCCTCCGACAGTGCAGCACTCCCTCACTACTGACCCTCCGACAGTGCAGCAGTCCCTCATTACTGACCCTCCGACAGTGCAGCACTCCCTCAGTACTGACCCTCCGACAGTGCAGCACTCCTTCATTTCTTACCCGTCGACAGTGCGCAGTCCCTCAGTACTGACCCTCTAACAGTACAGCACTCCCTCAGTTCTTACCCTTCGACAGTGCGCAGTCCCTCAGTACTGACCCTCCGACAGTGCAGCACTCCCTCAGTACTGACCCTGCGACAGTGCAGCACTCCCTCAGTTCTTACCCTTCGACGGTGCGCAGTCCCTCAGTACTGACCCTCCGACAATGCGGCACTCCCTCAGTACTGACCCTCCAACAGGGCAGCACTCCCTCAGTGCTGACCCTCCGTCAGTGCAGCGCTCCCTCAATACTGACCCTCCGACAGTGCAGCACTCCCTCAGTACTGACCCTCCGACAGTGCAGTACTCCCTCAGTACTGACCCTCCGACTGTGCAGCACTCCCTCAGTACTGACCCTCCGACAGTGCAGTACTCCCTCAGTTCTTACCCTTCGACGGTGTGCAGTCCCTCAGTACTGACCCTCCGATAATGCGGCACTCGCTCAGTACTGACCCTCCAACAGTGCAGCACTCCCTCAGTACTGACCCTCCGACAGTGCAGCACTCCCTCAGTACTGACCCTCCGACAGTGCAGCACTCCCTCAGTACTGACCCTCCGACAGTGCAGCATTCCCTCAGTACTGACCCTCCAACAGTGCAGCACTCCCTCAATACTGACCCTCCAATAGTACAGCACTCCCTCAGTCCTGACCCTCCAACAGTGCAGCACTCCCTCAGTACTGACCCTCCGACAGTGCAGCACTCCCTCAGTTCTTCCCCTTCGACAGTGCGCCGTCCCTCAGTACTGAGCCTCCGACAATGCGGCACTCCCTCAGTACTGACCCTCCGTCAGTGCAGCGCTCCCTCAGTACTGACCCTCCGACAGTGCAGCACTCCCTCATTACTGACCCTCCGACAGTGCAGCGCTCCCTCAGTACTGACCCTCCGACAGTGCAGCACTCCTTCATTTCTTACCCTTCGACAGTGCGCAGTCCCTCAGTACTGACCCTCCGACAGTGCAGCACTCCCTCAGTACTGACCCTCCGACAGTGCAGCACTCCCTCAGTACTGACCCTCCGACAGTGCAGCATTCCCTCTGTTCTTACCCTTCGACGGTGCGCAGTCCCTCAGTACTGACCCTCCGACAATGCGGCACTCCCTCAGTACTGACCCTCCAACAGGGCAGCACTCCCTCAGTCCTGACCCTCCGTCAGTGCAGCGCTCCCTCAATACTGACCCTCCGACAGTGCAGCACTCCCTCAGTACTGACCCTCCGACAGTGCAGCACTCCCTCAGTACTGACCCTCTGACAGTGCAGTACTCCCTCAGTTCTTACCCTTCGACGGTGCGCAGTCCCTCAGTACTGACCCTCCGATAATGCGGCACTCCCTCAGTACTGACCCTCCAACAGTGCAGCACTCCCTCAGTACTGACCCTCCGACAGTGCAGCACTCCCTCAGTACTGACCCTCCGACAATGCACAGCTCCCTCAGTACTGACGCTCCGACAGTGCAGCACTCCCTCAATACTGACCCTCCAATAGTACAGCACTCCCTCAGTCCTGACCCTCCAACAGTGCAGCACTCCCTCAGTACTGACCCTCCGACAGTGCAGCACTCCCTCAGTTCTTCCCCTTCGACAGTGTGCAGTCCCTCAGTACTGACCCTCCGACAATGCGGCACTCCCTCAGTACTGACCCTCCGTCAGTGCAGCGCTCCCTCAGTACTGACCCTCCGACAGTGCAGCACTCCCTCAGTACTGACCCTCCGACAGTGCAGCACTCCCTCAGTACTGACCCTCTGACAGTGCAGCACTCCCTCAGTTCTGATCCTCCGACAGTGCAGCACTCCCTCAGTACTGATCCTCTGACAGTGCAGCACTCCCTCAGTTCTGACCCTCTGACAGTGCAGCACTCCCTCAGTACTGACCCTCCGACAGTGCAGCACTCCCTCAGTTCTTCCCCTTCGACAGTGTGCAGTCCCTCAGTACTGACCCTCCGACAATGCGGCACTCCCTCAGTACTGACCCTCTGACAGTGCTGCACTCCCTCAGTTCTGACCCTCTGACAGTGCAGCGCTCCCTCAGTACTGACCCTCCGACAGTGCAGCACTCCCTCAGTACTGACCCTCCGACAGTGCAGCACTCCCTCAGTACTGACCCTCCGACAGTGCAGCACTCCCTCAGTTCTTACCCTTCGACAGTGCGCAGTCCCTCAGTGCTGACCCTCCGACAGTGCAGCACTCCCTCAGTACTGACCCTCTGACAGTGCGGCACTCCCTCAGTACTGACCCTCCGTCAGTGCAGCACTCCCTCAGTACTGACCCTCCGACAGTGCAGTACTCCCTCAGTACTGACCCTCCGACTGTGCAGCACTCCCTCAGTACTGACCGTCTGACAGTGCGGCACTCCCTCAGTACTGACCCTCCGACAGTGCAGCACTCCCTCAGTACTGACCCTCTGACAGTGCAGCAC
Organism: Heterodontus francisci; assembly: GCF_036365525.1. Taxonomy (NCBI): domain Eukaryota; kingdom Metazoa; phylum Chordata; class Chondrichthyes; order Heterodontiformes; family Heterodontidae; genus Heterodontus; species Heterodontus francisci. The sequence continues at coordinate 55,002 of NW_027140499.1, read as the reverse complement.
TCCCTCAGTTCTTACCCTTCGACAGTGCGCAGTCCCTCAGTGCTGACCTTCCGACAGTGCAGCACTCCCTCAGCACTGAACATCCGACAGTGCAGCACTCCCTCAGTTCTTACCCTTCGACGGTGCGCAGTCCCTCCGTACTGACCCTCCGACCATGCGGCACTCCCTCAGTACTGACCCTCCAACAGGGCAGCTCTCCCTCAGTACTGAGCCTCCGTCAGTGCAGCACCCCCTCAGTTCTTACCCTTCGACAGTGTGCAGTCCCTCCGTACTGACCCTCCGACCATGCGGCACTCCCTCAGTACTGACCCTCCAACAGGGCAGCATTCCCTCAGTACTGACCCTCCGACAGTGCAGCACCCCCTCAGTTCTTACCCTTCGACAGTGCAGCACTCCCTCAGTTCTTACCCTTCGACGGTGCAGCACTCCCTCAGTACTGACCCTCCGCCAGTGCAGCACTCCCTCAGTACTGACCCTCCGACAGTGCAGCACTCCCTCAGTTCTTACCCTTCGACGGTGCGCAGTCCCTCAGTAGTGACCCTCCGACAATGCGGCACTCCCGCAGTACTGACCCTCCAACAGGGCAGCACTCCCTCAGTACTGACCCTCCGACTGTGCAGCACTCCCTCAGTACTGACCCTCTGACAGTGCAGTACTCCCTCAGTTCTTACCCTTCGACGGTGCGCAGTCCCTCAGTACTGACCCTCCGATAATGCGGCACTCCCTCAGTACTGACCCTCCAACAGTGCAGCACTCCCTCAGTACTGACCCTCCGACAGTGCAGCACTCCCTCAGGAATGACCCTCCGACAATGCACAGCTCCCTCAGTACTGACCCTCCGACAGTGCAGCACTCCCTCAATACTGACTCTCCAATAGTACAGCACTCCCTCAGTCCTGACCCTCCAACAGTGCAGCAGTCCCTCAGTACTGACCCTCCGACAATGCGGTACTCCCTCAGTACTGACCCTCCGTCAGTGCAGCGCTCCCTCAGTACTGACCCTCCGACAGTGCAGCACTCCCTCAGTACTGACCCTCCGACAGTACAGCACTCCCTCAGTTCTTCCCCTTCGACAGTGCGCAGTCCCTCAGTACTGACCCTCCGACATGGCAGCACTCCCTCAGTTTGACCCTCCAACAGTGCAGCACTCCCTCAGTACTGACCCTCCGTCAGAGCAGCGCTCCCTCAGTACTGACCCTCCTACAGTGCAGCACTCCCTCAGTACTGACCCTCCGACAGTGCAGCACTCCCTCCGTACTGACCCTCCGACAGTGCAGCACTCCCTCCGTACTGACCCTCCGACAGTGCAGCACTCCCTCAGTACTGACCCTCCGACAGTGCAGCACTCCCGCAGTACTGACCCTCCGAGAGTGCAGGACTCCCTCAGTTCTTACCCTTCGACGGTGCGCAGTCCCTCAGTACTGACCCTCCGACAGTGCAGCACGCCCTCAGTACTGACTCTCCGACAGTTCGGCACTCCCTCAGTACTGACCCTCCGACAGTGCAGCACTCCCTCACTACTAACCCTCCGACAATGCGGCACTCCCTCAGTATTGACCCTCCAACAGTGCAGCACTCCCTCAGTACTGACCCTCCGTCAGTGCAGCGCTCCCTCAGTACTGACCCTTCCGACAGTGCAGCACTCCCTCAGTACTGACCCTCCGACAGTGCAGTACTCCCTCTGTACTGACCCTCCGACAGTGCACAGCTCCCTCAGTACTGGCCCTCCAACAGTGCAGCACTCCCTCAGTACTGACCCTCCGACAGTGCGGCACTCCCTCAGTACTGATCCTCCGACAGTGCAGCACTCCCTCAATACTGACCCTCCAACAGTGCAGCACTCCCTCAGTACTGACCGTCTGACAGTGCAGCACTCCCTCAGTACTGATCCTCCAACAGTGCAGCACTCCCTCAGTACTGACCCTCCGACAGTGCGGCACTCCCTCAGTACTGACCCTCCGACAGTGTGGCACTCCCTCAATTCTGACCCTCCAACAGTGCAGCACTCCCTCAGTATTGACCCTCCGACAGTGCAGCCCTCCCTCAGTACTGACCCTCCGACAGTGCGGCACTCCCTCAGTACTGACCCTCCGACAGTGCGGCACTCCCTCAGTACTGACCCTTCGACAGTGCGCAGTCCCTCAGTCCTGACCCTCCGTCAGTGCAGCGCTCCCTCAGTACTGACCCTCCGTCAGTGCAGCGCTCCCTCAGTACTGACCCTCCGACAGTGCGGCACTCCCTCAGTACTGACCCTCCGACAGTGCGGCACTCCCTCAATACTGACCCTCCAACAGTGTAGCACTCCCTCAGTACTGACCCTCCGACAGTGCAGCACTCCCTCAGTACTGACCCTCCGACAGTGCGGCACTCCCTCCGTACTGACCCTCCGACAGTGCAGCACTCCCTCACTACTGACCCTCCGACAGTGCAGCAGTCCCTCATTACTGACCCTCCGACAGTGCAGCACTCCCTCAGTACTGACCCTCCGACAGTGCAGCACTCCTTCATTTCTTACCCGTCGACAGTGCGCAGTCCCTCAGTACTGACCCTCTAACAGTACAGCACTCCCTCAGTTCTTACCCTTCGACAGTGCGCAGTCCCTCAGTACTGACCCTCCGACAGTCCAGTACTCCATCAGTACTGACCCTCTGACAGTGCAGCACTCCCTCAGTTCTTACCCTTCGACAGTGCGCAGTCCCTCAGTACTGACCCTCCGACAGTGCAGCACTCCCTCAGTACTGACCCTGCGACAGTGCAGCACTCCCTCAGTTCTTACCCTTCGACGGTGCGCAGTCCCTCAGTACTGACCCTCCGACAATGCGGCACTCCCTCAGTACTGACCCTCCAACAGGGCAGCACTCCCTCAGTGCTGACCCTCCGTCAGTGCAGCGCTCCCTCAATACTGACCCTCCGACAGTGCAGCACTCCCTCAGTACTGACCCTCCGACAGTGCAGTACTCCCTCAGTTCTTACCCTTCGACGGTGCGCAGTCCCTCAGTACTGACCCTCCGATAATGCGGCACTCGCTCAGTACTGACCCTCCAACTGTGCAGCACTCCCTCAGTACTGACCCTCCGACAGTGCAGCACTCCCTCAGTACTGACCCTCCGACAGTGCAGCACTCCCTCAGTACTGACCCTCCGACAGTGCAGCACTCCCTCAGTACTGACCCTCCAACAGTGCAGCACTCCCTCAATACTGACCCTCCAATAGTACAGCACTCCCTCAGTCCTGACCCTCCAACAGTGCAGCACTCCCTCAGTACTGACCCTCCGACAGTGCAGCACTCCCTCAGTTCTTCCCCTTCGACAGTGCGCCGTCCCTCAGTACTGAGCCTCCGACAATGCGGCACTCCCTCAGTACTGACCCTCCGTCAGTGCAGCGCTCCCTCAGTACTGACCCTCCGACAGTGCAGCACTCCCTCATTACTGACCCTCCGACAGTGCAGCACTCCCTCAGTACTGACCCTCCGACAGTGCAGCACTCCTTCATTTCTTACCCTTCGACAGTGCGCCGTCCCTCAGTACTGAGCCTCCGACAATGCGGCACTCCCTCAGTACTGACCCTCCGTCAGTGCAGCGCTCCCTCAGTACTGACCCTCCGACAGTGCAGCACTCCCTCATTACTGACCCTCCGACAGTGCAGCACTCCCTCAGTACTGACCCTCCGACAGTGCAGCGCTCCCTCAGTACTGACCCTCCGACAGTGCAGCACTCCCTCAGTACTGACCCTCCGACAGTGCAGCACTCCCTCAGTACTGACCCTCCGACAGTGCAGCATTCCCTCTGTTCTTACCCTTCGACGGTGCACAGTCCCTCAGTACTGACCCTCCGACAATGCGGCACTCCCTCAGTACTGACCCTCCAACAGGGCAGCACTCCCTCAGTCCTGACCCTCCGTCAGTGCAGCGCTCCCTCAATACTGACCCTCCGACAGTGCAGCACTCCCTCAGTACTGACCCTCCGACAGTGCAGCACTGCCTCAGTACTGACCCTCTGACAGTGCAGTACTCCCTCAGTTCTTACCCTTCGACGGTGCGCAGTCCCTCAGTACTGACCCTCCGATAATGCGGCACTCCCTCAGTACTGACCCTCCAACAGTGCAGCACTCCCTCAGTACTGACCCTCCGACAGTGCAGCACTCCCTCAGTACTGACCCTCCGACAATGCACAGCTCCCTCAGTACTGACGCTCCGACAGTGCAGCACTCCCTCAATACTGACCCTCCAATAGTACAGCACTCCCTCAGTCCTGACCCTCCAACAGTGCAGCACTCCCTCAGTACTGACCCTCCGACAGTGCAGCACTCCCTCAGTTCTTCCCCTTCGACAGTGTGCAGTCCCTCAGTACTGACCCTCCGACAATGCGGCACTCCCTCAGTACTGACCCTCCGTCAGTGCAGCGCTCCCTCAGTACTGACCCTCCGACAGTGCAGCACTCCCTCAGTACTGACCCTCCGACAGTGCAGCACTCCCTCAGTACTGACCCTCTGACAGTGCAGCACTCCCTCAGTTCTGATCCTCCGACAGTGCAGCACTCCCTCAGTACTGACCCTCTGACAGTGCAGCACTCCCTCAGTTCTGACCCTCTGACAGTGCAGCACTCCCTCAGTACTGACCCTCCGACAGTGCAGCACTCCCTCATTTCTTCCCCTTCGACAGTGTGCAGTCCCTCAGTACTGACCCTCCGACAATGCGGCACTCCCTCAGTACTGACCCTCTGACAGTGCAGCACTCCCTCAGTTCTGACCCTCTGACAGTGCAGCGCTCCCTCAGTACTGACCCTCCGACAGTGCAGCACTCCCTCAGTACTGACCCTCCGACAGTGCAGCACTCCCTCAGTACTGACCCTCTGACAGTGCAGCACTCCCTCAGTTCTGATCCTCCGACAGTGCAGCACTCCCTCAGTACTGACCCTCTGCCAGTGCAGCACTCCCTCAGTTCTGACCCTCTGACAGTGCAGCACTCCCTCAGTACTGACCCTCCGACAGTGCGGCACTCCCTCAGTACTGACCCTCTGACAGTGCAGCACTCCCTCAGTACAGACCCTCCGACAGTGCGGCACTCCCTCAGTACTGACCCTCTGACAGTGCAGCACTCCCTCAGTACTGACCCTCCGACAGTGCAGCACTCCCTCAGTACTGACCCTCCGACAGTGCGGCACTCCCTCAGTACTGACCCTCCGACAGTGCGGCACTCCCTCAGTACTGACTCTCCGACAGTGCGGCACTCCCTCAGTACTGACCCTCCGACAATGCGGCACTCCCTCAGTACTGACCCTCTGACAGTGCAGTACTCCCTCAGTTCTTACCCTTCGACGGTGCGCAGTCCCTCAGTACTGACCCTCCGATAATGCGGCACTCCCTCAGTACTGACCCTCCAACAGTGCAGCACTCCCTTAGTACTGACCCTCCGACAGTGCAGCACTCCCTCAGTACTGACCCTCCGACAATGCACAGCTCCCTCAGTACTGACGCTCCGACAGTGCAGCACTCCCTCAATACTGACCCTCCAATAGTACAGCACTCCCTCAGTACTGACCCTCCGACAGTGCAGCACTCCCTCAGTTCTTCCCCTTCGACAGTGTGCAGTCCCTCAGTACTGACCCTCCGACAATGCGGCACTCCCTCAGTACTGACCCTCCGTCAGTGCAGCGCTCCCTCAGTACTGACCCTCCGACAGTGCAGCACTCCCTCAGTACTGACCCTCTGACAGTGCAGCACTCCCTCAGTTCTGATCCTCCGACAGTGCAGCACTCCCTCAGTACTGACCCTCTGACAGTGCGGCACTCCCTCAGTACTGACCCTCCGACTGTGCAGCACTCCCTCAGTACTGACCCTCTGACAGTGCAGCACTCCCTCAGTACTGACCCTCTGACAGTGCAGCACTCCCTCAGTAGTGACACTCCAATAGTGCAGCACTCCCTCAGTACTGACCCTCCGACAGTGCAGCACTCCCTCAGTACTGACCCTCCGACAGTGCAGCACTCCCTCAGTTCTGATCCTCCGACAGTGCAGCACTCCCTCAGTACTGACCCTCTGACAGTGCGGCACTCCCTCAGTACTGACCCTCCGACAGTGCAGCACTCCCTCAGTACTGACCCTCCGACAGTGCAGCACTCCCTCAGTACTGACCCTCTGACAGTGCAGCACTCCCTCAGTACTGACCCTCCGACAGTGCGGCACTCCCTCAGTACTGTTGTGTACGATGGTATTTGTGTGACGTGAATGTTACTTGCCACTCATCAGCCCAGTTTGAATATTTTCCGGCTCTTGTTGTATCTGGATACGACTGGTTCAATATCTGAGGAGTTACAAGTGGAACAGGACACGGTTTATTGGGATATTAAAGGGTACGGGGAGTGAACGGGAGATTGGGTTGATTGACTGTTGCAATCTGTGATTAAACCATGAGAAATAGTCTCTGCTGTCTGTCACAGGGCCTGGACTGTACCTCCACGGTGTATGAGAGAGAGAGAGGTGAGGGGTGAGGGTGAAGGGAGTAGTGTGAGGAGGGTCAGTCCGGCAGTGACACACTGCAGAATGATGTTCATCTGTGAGTCTGTTGTGACATTAATGTTCACCAGCAGAGGGTGATGTCGCTCCACGGTTTACATTGAGAAGCCTGAATGGGACTCTCCAATATTGGTAATGAATGAGTTAATGCTTCTGGAGACGTTTGAACCAACTGCCTTCAAACAAAATCAAATTTTGCTTGTTATTGTTGTGTCAAAGTGACTCCAGCTCCACCACTGTTGCAGACAGTCTTCTTCTTCTTTGGCCTCCTTATCTCGAGAGACAATGGGTAAGCGCCTGGAGGTGGTCAGTGGTTTGTGGAGCAGCGCCTGGAGTGGCTATAAAGGTCAATTCTAGAGTGACAGACTCTTCCACAGGTGTTGCAGATAAAATTGTTTGTCGGGGCTGTTGCACAGTTGGCTCTCCCTTTGCGCTTCTGTCTTTTTTCCTGCCAACTGCTAAGTCTCTTCGACTCGCCACACATTAGCCCCGCCTTTGTGGCTGCCCGCCAGCTCTGGCGATCACTGACAACTGACTCCCACATCATGGGACAGGACGTCAGAAATGCTCCATCCAGACAGTGTTGGAGTGAAGGATTATCAAGTGTGTGTTCCTGGAATTTATTGGAATGTGGGTTTCACTTTGTAAAATTCCCACTCACTCACACATTGTAACTGATCTCAGCCACTGGGGGCAGGGGGAGGGGGGTACCTGAGGGCTGGAAGGTGGGAGGCCCAGGCTGATGTAGAGTGTCAGACTGTACTCCAATCCCCTGTGCCTCCGAGTTCCCTATCTCGCCCCTCTTTGCCTTTGATCTGATAGCTCCATGTTTTCACCAGCTGATGGGGAAGATCAGGGAATTTCGCCCCTGTTGGAGTACATGGGAAGGGTGAACCTATAAAACCCCCAGTGAGAGCACAGTTCGACTGTCGGCAGACAGGGCAGTAGGTTACAAGAAGAATGTCAAATCCTTGGAAAGGAGATTTATCAGAAGCTGGGATTGTTCTCCTGACAGCAGAGAAGGTTAAGCGGAGATTTAATAGAGGTGCTCAGAATCAGGAAGAGTAAATAAGGAGAAAGTGTTTCCAGTGACAGGAGGCTCGGTAACCAGAGGGACACAGATTGAAGATAATCAGTAAAAGACCCAGAGGGGGAGATGAGGAGAATGTTTTTTACACAGTGAGTTGTTGTGATCTGGAACGCGCTGCCTGAAAGAGGAAAAGTTACAAGGGGAAAGAGTAGAGGGGAGTGGGATTAATTGGATAGTTCTTTCAAAGAGCCAGCACAGACAGATGGGCTGAATGGACTCTTCCTGATTGACTATGTGAGATATCAATGATGCATCACTTTAAATGTGATTATCATCCACCCTCGAGCTTTTTGATAAATCTTTCAGCTTTGATCAGACACCGAGTCAGGGCCAGCTTGATAGTGGAAACCTCAGGTTCCCATCCCACCAACAACCTTCTCTGTATAGTGGAAACCTCAGATTCCCATCCCACTAACAACCTTCTCCGTATAGTGGAAACCTCAGATTCCCATCCCACTAACAACCTTCTCCGTATAGTGGAAACCTCAGATTCCCATCCCACCAACAACCTTCTCCGGATAGTGGAAACCTCAGGTTCCCATCCCACCAACAACCTTCTCTGTATAGTGGAAACCTCAGATTCCCATCCCACTAACAACCTTCTCCGTATAGTGGAAACCTCAGATTCCCATCCCACCAACAACCTTCTCCGGATAGTGGAAACCTCAGATTCCCATCCCACCAACAACCTTCTCCGTATAGTGGAAACCTCAGGTTCCCATCCCACCAACAACCTTCTCTGTATAGTGGAAATCTCAGATTCCCATCCCACTAACAACCTTCTCCGTATAGTGGAAACCTCAGATTCCCATCCCACCAACAACCTTCTCCGGATAGTGGAAACCTCAGGTTCCCATCCCACCAACAACCTTCTCCGTATAGTGGAAACCTCAGGTTCCCATCCCACTAACAAACTTCTCCGGATAGTGGAAACCTCAGATTCCCATCCCACCAACAACCTTCTCCGGATAGTGGAAACCTCAGATTCCCATCCCACCAACAACCTTCTCCGTATAGTGGAAACCTCAGATTCCCATCCCACCAACAACCTTCTCTGTATAGTGGAAACCTCAGGTTCCCATCCCACCAACAACCTTCTCTGTATAGTGGAAACCTCAGATTCCCATCCCACTAACAAACTTCTCCGGATAGTGGAAACCTCAGATTCCCATCCCACCAACAACCTTCTCCGTATAGTGGAAACCTCAGATTCCCATCCCACTAACAAACTTCTCCGGATAGTGGAAACCTCAGATTCCCATCCCACCAACAACCTTCTCCGGATAGTGGAAACCTCAGATTCCCATCCCACCAACAACCTTCTCTGTATAGTGGAAACCTCAGGTTCCCATCCCACCAACAACCTTCTCCGTATAGTGGAAACCTCAGGTTCCCATCCCACCAACAACCTTCTCCGTATAGTGGAAACCTCAGGTTCCCATCCCACTAACAACCTTCTCCGTATAGTGGAAACCTCAGATTCCCATCCCACCAACAACCTTCTCTGTATAGTGGAAACCTCAGGTTCCCATCCCACCAACAACCTTCTCCGTATAGTGGAAACCTCAGGTTCCCATCCCACTAACAACCTTCTCCGTATAGTGGAAACCTCAGATTCCCATCCCACCAACAACCTTCTCTGTATAGTGGAAACCTCAGGTTCCCATCCCACCAACAACCTTCTCCGGATAGTGGAAACCTCAGATTCCCATCCCACCAACAACCTTCTCCGTATAGTGGAAACCTCAGATTCCCATCCCACTAACAACCTTCTCCGGATAGTGGAAACCTCAGATTCCCATCCCACCAACAACCTTCTCCGTATAGTGGAAACCTCAGATTCCCATCCCACCAACAACCTTCTCCGTATAGTGGAAACCTCAGATTCCCATCCCACCAACAACCTTCTCCGTATAGTGGAAACCTCAGATTCCCATCCCACCAACAACCTTCTCTGTATAGTGGAAACCTCAGATTCCCATCCCACCAACAACCTTCTCTGTATAGTGGAAACCTCAGATTCCCATCCCACCAACAACCTTCTCCGTATAGTGGAAACCTCAGGTTCCCATCCCACTAACAACCTTCTCCGTATAGTGGAAACCTCAGGTTCCCATCCCACTAACAACCTTCTCCGTATAGTGGAAACCTCAGGTTCCCATCCCACCAACAACCTTCTCTGTATAGTGGAAACCTCAGATTCCCATCCCACCAACAACCTTCTCTGTATAGTGGAAACCTCAGGTTCCCATCCCACTAACAACCTTCTCTGTATAGTGGAAACCTCAGATTCCCATCCCACCAACAACCTTCTCTGTATAGTGGAAACCTCAGATTCCCATCCCACCAACAACCTTCTCCGTATAGTGGAAACCTCAGATTCCCATCCCACTAACAACCTTCTCCGTATAGTGGAAACCTCAGGTTCCCATCCCACCAACAACCTTCTCTGTATAGTGGAAACCTCAGATTCCCATCCCACTAACAACCTTCTCTGTATAGTGGAAACCTCAGATTCCAACAACCTTCTCTCCTGTTGCGGGGGGGGGAGTTCTCCCCGGTGTCCTGGGGAGGAGTGGGGGGGGGGGGGGGTGGGCAGTTCTCCCCGGTGTCCTGGGGAGGAGGGGGGGGGGGTGGGGAGTTCTCCCCGGTGTCCTGGGGAGGAGGTGGAGGGGGGGGGGGGGAGGGGGGTTGCGGGGGGGGGGGGGAGTTCTCCCCGGTGTACTGGGGAGGACGGGGGGTGGGGGGGGGGGGGGGGCGGTGGGGAGTTCTCCCCGGTTTCCCAGGACAAATATCTATCCCTCAACCAAGTTCTCCTTGTGTCTGCGTGGGTTTCCTCCGGGTGCTCTGGTTTCCTCCCACATACCAAAGACTTGCAGGTTGATAGGTTAATTGGCCATTATAAATTGCCCCTAGTATAGGTAGGTGGTAGGGAAATATAGGGACAGGTGGGGATGTGTAGGAATATGGGATTAGTGTAGGATTAGTATAAATGGGTGGTTGATGGTCGGCACAGACTCGGTGGGCCGAAGGACCTGTTTCAGTGCTGTATCTCTAAATAAAAATAAACAAAAAGCAGATTATCGAGTCATTTCTCACATTGCTGTTTGTGGGAACTTGGGAATGGGGCCAGGACTGTGAGTGGAAACTCACAAAGAGGTGGTTTTTCCACTTGCGGGTCCAGTAAATGGTGTCGGGTTATTCAAACACGGTGTGCATCACAGCCATCTGATCCTGACATCAATCAGCAAATACCAATCCCTCCTCTCTCCACCAACACAGCTTCTCAGCTGCAGGAAGTGGAGTGAAGGACACGGAAACTGGATCAATTTTCCCTTCACTGAGCCAGAGGACAGTAAAATCAACTGAACAAACGGAATAAACACCAGGGATATGAGAAACACCAGGAATATAATAAACACCAGGGATAGAATAAACACCAGGGATATAATAAACACCAGGGATAGAATAAACACCAGGGATAATAAGAAACACCAGGGAGAGAATAAACACCAGGGAAAATAATAAACACCAGGGATAGAAAAAACACCAGGAATATAATAAGCACCAGGGATAGAATAAACACCAGGAATATAATAAACACCAGGGATAATAATAAACACCAGGAATATAATAACCACCAGGGATATAATAAACACCAGGGATATAATAAACACCAGGAATATGATAAACACCAGGGATATAATAAACACCAGGAATATAATAACCACCAGGGATATAATAAACACCAGGGATAGAAAAAACACCAGGAATATAATAAACACCAGGGATAATAATAAACACCAGGAATATAATAACCACCAGGGATATAATAAACACCAGGGATATAATAAACACCAGGAATATGATAAACACCAGGGATATAATAAACACCAGGAATATAATAAACACCAGGAATATGATAAACACCAGGGAAAATAATAAACACCAGGGATAGAATAAACACCAGGGATAGGATAAACACCAGGAATATAATAAACACCAGGAATATGATAAACACCAGGGAAAATAATAAACACCAGGGATAGAATAAACACCAGGGATAGGATAAACACCAGGAATATAATAAACACCAGGAATATGATAAACACCAGGGAAAATAATAAACACCAGGGATAGAATAAACACCAGGAATATAATAAACACCAGGGATAATAATAAACACCAGGAATATAATAAACACCAGGAATATGATAAACACCAGGGAAAATAATAAACACCAGGGATAGAATAAACACCAGGGATAGGATAAACACCAGGAATATAATAAACACCAGGGATATAATAAACACCAGGGATAATAATAAACACCAGGGATATAATAAACACCAGGGATATAATAAACACCAGGGAAAATAATAAACACCAGGGATAGAATAAACACCAGGAATATAATAAGCACCAGGGATAATAATAAACACCAGGAATATAATAAACACCAGGGATATAATAAACACCAGGGATAATAATAAACACCAGGAATATAATAAGCACCAGGGATATAAAAAACACCAGGAATATGATAAACACCAGGGATATAATAAACACCAGGAATATGATAAACACCAGCAATATAATAAACACCAGGGATAATAAGAAACACCAGGGATATAAAAAACACCAGGAATATGATAAACACCAGGAATATGATAAACACCAGCAATATAATAAACACCAGGGATAATAAGAAACACCAGGGATATAAAAAAAACCAGGAATATGATAAACACCAGGGATATAATAAACACCAGGGATATGATAAACACCAGGAATATGATAAACACCAGGGATATAATAAACACCAGGGATATGATAAACACCAGGAATATGATAAACACCAGGGATATGATAAACACCAGGAATATGATAAACACCAGGGATATAATAAACACCAGGAATATGATAAACACCAGGAATATGATAAACACCAGGGATAATAAGAAACACCAGGGATATAAAAAACACCAGGAATATGATAAACACCAGGGATATGATAAACACCAGGAATATGATAAACACCAGGAATATGATAAACACCAGGGATATAATAAACACCAGGGATATCATAAACACCAGGAATATGATAAACACCAGGAATATGATAAACACCAGGGATATGATAAACACCAGGAATATGATAAACACCAGGGATATAATAAACACCAGGGATATAATAAACACCAGGAATATGATAAACACGAGGAATATGATAAACACCAGCAATATAATAAACACCAGGGATAATAAGAAACACCAGGGATATAAAAAACACCAGGAATATGATAAACACCAGGGATAATAAGAAACACCAGGGATATAATAAACACCAGGAATATGATAAACACCAGGGATATAATAAACACCAGGAATATGATAAACACGAGGAATATGATAAACACCAGCAATATAATAAACACCAGGGATAATAAGAAACACCAGGGATATAATAAACACCAGGAATATGATAAACACCAGGAATATAATAAACAACAGGAATATAATAAACACCAGGAATATGATAAACAACAGGGATATGATAAACAACAGGGATATGATAAACACCAGGAATATAATAAACAACAGGAATATAATAAACACCAGGAATATGATAAACAACAGGGATATGATAAACACCAGGAATATAATAAACACCAGGAATATAATAAACAACAGGAATATGATAAACACCAGGGATAATAAGAAACACCAGGGATATAATAAACAACAGGGATATGATAAACAACAGGGATATGATAAACACCAGGAATATAATAAACACCAGGAATATAATAAACAACAGGAATATAATAAACACCAGGAATATGATAAACAACAGGGATATGATAAACAACAGGAATATAATAAACAACAGGGATATGATAAACAACAGGGATATGATAAACACCAGGAATATAATAAACACCAGGAATATAATAAACAACAGGAATATAATAAACACCAGGAATATGATAAACACCAGGGATATAATAAACACCAGGGATATAAAAAACACCAGGAATATGATAAACACCAGGGATATGATAAACACCAGGAATATAATAAACACCAGGAATATAATAAACACCAGGAATATAATAAACAACAGGGATATGATAAACACCAGGAATATAATAAACACCAGGAATATAATAAACAACAGGGATATGATAAACACCAGGGATATAATAAACACCAGGAATATAATAAACACCAGGAATATAATAAACACCAGGAATATGATAAACACCAGGGATATAATAAACACCAGGAATATAATAAACACCAGGAATATAATAAACAACAGGGATATGATAAACACCAGGGATATAATAAACACCAGGAATATAATAAACACCAGGAATATAATAAACAACAGGGATATGATAAACACCAGGGATATAATAAACAACAGGGATATGATAAACACCAGGAATATAATAAACAACAGGGATATGATAAACACCAGGGATAGAATAAACACCAGGGATAGAATAAACACCAGGAATATAATAAACAACAGGGATATGATAAACACCAGGGATAGAATAAACACCAGGGATATAAAAAACAACAGGAATATAATAAACACCAGGAATATAATAAACAACAGGGATATGATAAACACCAGGGATATAATAAACAACAGGGATATGATAAACACCAGGAATATAATAAACAACAGGGATATGATAAACACCAGGGATAGAATAAACACCAGGGATAGAATAAACACCAGGAATATAATAAACAACAGGGATATGATAAACACCAGGGATATAATAAACACCAGGAATATAATAAACACCAGGAATATGATAAACACCAGGGATATAATAAACACCAGGGATATAAAAAACACCAGGAATATGATAAACACCAGGGATAATAAGAAACACCAGGGATTGAATAAACACCAGGGATAGAATAAACACCAGGAATATGATAAACAACAGGGACATGATAAACACCAGGAATATAATAAACACCAGGAATATAATAAACAACAGGGATATGATAAACACCAGGGATATAATAAACACCAGGAATATAATAAACACCAGGAATATGATAAACAACAGGGATATGATAAACACCAGGAATATAATAAACAACAGGGATATAATAAACACCAGGGATAGAATAAACACCAGGGATAGAATAAACACCAGGAATATGATAAACAACAGGGATATGATAAACACCAGGAATATAATAAACACCAGGAATATAATAAACAACAGGGATATGATAAACACCAGGGATATAATAAACACCAGGGATATAATAAACACCAGGAATATAATAAACAACAGGGATATGATAAACACCAGGAATATAATAAACAACAGGGATATAATAAACACCAGGGATATAATAAACACCAGGGATATGATAAACACCAGGAATATGATAAACACCAGGGATATGATAAACACCAGGAATATGATAAACACCAGCAATATAATAAACACCAGGGATATAATAAACACCAGGGATATGATAAACACCAGGAATATGATAAACACCAGGAATATGATAAACACCAGCAATATAATAAACACCAGGGATATAATAAACACCAGGGATATGATAAACACCAGGAATATGATAAACACCAGGGATAATAATAAACACCAGGAATATAATAAACACCAGCAATATAATAAACACCAGGGATATAAGAAACACCAGGGATATAAAAAACACCAGGAATATGATAAACACCAGCAATATAATAAACACCAGGGATATAATAAACACCAGGGATATAAAAAACACCAGGAATATGATAAACACCAGGGATATAATAAACACCAGGAATATAATAAACACCAGGAATATAATAAACAACAGGGATATGATAAACACCAGGAATATGATAAACACCAGGAATATGATAAACACCAGGGATAATAAGAAACACCAGGAATATAATAAACAACAGGGATATGATAAACACCAGGAATATAATAAACACCAGGAATATAATAAACACCAGGGATATGATAAACACCAGGGATATAATAAACACCAGGAATATGATAAACACCAGGAATATGATAAACACCAGGAATATGATAAACACCAGGGATAATAAGAAACACCAGGAATATAATAAACAACAGGGATATGATAAACACCAGGAATATAATAAACACCAGGAATATAATAAACACCAGGGATATGATAAACACCAGGGATATGATAAACACCAGGGATATAATAAACACCAGGAATATGATAAACACCAGGGAAATAATAAACACCAGGAATATAATAAACACCAGGAATATGATAAACACCAGGGATATAATAAACACCAGGGATATAAAAAACAACAGGAATATAATAAACACCAGGAATATAATAAACAACAGGGATATGATAAACACCAGGGATAGAATAAACACCAGGAATATAATAAACACCAGGAATATGATAAACACCAGGGATATAATAAACACCAGGGATATAAAAAACAACAGGAATATAATAAACACCAGGAATATAATAAACAACAGGGATATGATAAACACCAGGGATATAATAAACAACAGGGATATGATAAACACCAGGAATATAATAAACAACAGGGATATGATAAACACCAGGGATAGAATAAACACCAGGGATAGAATAAACACCAGGAATATAATAAACAACAGGGATATGATAAACACCAGGGATATAATAAACACCAGGAATATGATAAACACCAGGAATATGATAAACACCAGGGATAATAAGAAACACCAGGGATAGAATAAACACCAGGGATAGAATAAACACCAGGAATATGATAAACAACAGGGATATGATAAACACCAGGAATATAATAAACACCAGGAATATAATAAACACCAGGAATATGATAAACACCAGGGATAATAAGAAACACCAGGAATATAATAAACACCAGGAATATAATAAACACCAGGGATATAATAAACACCAGGAATATAATAAACACCAGGGATATAAAAAACAACAGGAATATAATAAACACCAGGAATATGATAAACACCAGGGATAATAAGAAACACCAGGAATATAATAAACACCAGGAATATAATAAACACCAGGGATATAATAAACACCAGGAATATAATAAACACCAGGGATATAATAAACACCAGGAATATAATAAACACCAGGAATATGATAAACACCAGGGATAATAAGAAACACCAGGAATATAATAAACACCAGGAATATAATAAACACCAGGGATATAATAAACACCAGGAATATAATAAACACCAGGAATATAATAAACACCAGGAATATGATAAACACCAGGGATAATAAGAAACACCAGGAATATAATAAACACCAGGAATATAATAAACACCAGGGATATAATAAACACCAGGAATATAATAAACACCAGGGATATAAAAAACAACAGGAATATAATAAACACCAGGAATATAATAAACACCAGGGATATAAAAAACAACAGGAATATAATAAACACCAGGAATATAATAAACACCAGGGATATGATAAACACCAGGGATATAAAAAACAACAGGAATATAATAAACACCAGGAATATAATAAACACCAGGGATATAATAAACACCAGGAATATAATAAACACCAGGAATATGATAAACACCAGGGATATAATAAACACCAGGGATATAAAAAACAACAGGAATATAATAAACACCAGGAATATAATAAACACCAGGGATATGATAAACACCAGGGATATAATAAACAACAGGGATATGATAAACACCAGGAATATAATAAACACCAGGGATATGATAAACACCAGGGATATAATAAACACCAGGAATATAATAAACACCAGGGATATAATAAACACCAGGGATATAAAAAACAACAGGAATATAATAAACACCAGGAATATAATAAACACCAGGGATATGATAAACACCAGGGATATAATAAACAACAGGGATATGATAAACACCAGGGATAGAATAAACACCAGGGATAGAATAAACACCAGGAATATAATAAACAACAGGGATATGATAAACACCAGGGATATAATAAACACCAGGAATATAATAAACAACAGGGATATAATAAACACCAGGGATATGATAAACACCAGGAATATGATAAACAACAGGGATATGATAAACACCAGGGATAGAATAAACAACAGGGATATGATAAACACCAGGGATATAATAAACACCAGGAATATAATAAACAACAGGGATATAATAAACACCAGGGATATGATAAACACCAGGAATATGATAAACACCAGCAATATAAAAACACCAGGGATATAATAAACACCAGGGATATGATAAACACGAGGAATATGATAAACACCAGGGATATGATAAACACCAGGAATATGATAAACACCAGCAATATAATAAACACCAGGGATATAATAAACACCAGGGATATGATAAACACCAGGAATATGATAAACACCAGCAATATAATAAACACCAGGGATATAATAAACACCAGGGATATAATAAACACCAGGGATATGATAAACACCAGGAATATGATAAACACCAGCAATATAATAAACACCAGGGATATAATAAACACCAGGGATATGATAAACACCAGGAATATGATAAACACCAGGAATATGATAAACACCAGCAATATAATAAACACCAGGGATAATAAGAAACACCAGGGATATAAAAAACACCAGGAATATGATAAACACCAGCAATATAATAAACACCAGGGATATAATAAACACCAGGGATATAAAAAACTCCAGGAATATGATAAACACCAGGGATAATAAGAAACACAAGGGATAGAATAAACACCAGGAATATAATAAACACCAGGAATATAATAAACAACAGGAATATAATAAACACCAGGAATATAATAAACAACAGGAATATAATAAACACCAGGAATATAATAAACAACAGGAATATAATAAACAACAGGAATATAATAAACACCAGGAATATAATAAACAACAGGGATATGATAAACACCAGGGATATAATAAACACCAGGAATATAATAAACACCAGGAATATGATAAACACCAGGAATATGATAAACACCAGGGATATAATAAACACCAGGAATATAATAAACACTAGGAATATAATAAACACCAGGAATATAATAAACAACAGGGATATGATAAACACCAGGGATATAATAAACACCAGGAATATAATAAACACCAGGAATATGATAAACACCAGGGATATAATAAACACCAGGGATATAAAAAACACCAGGAATATGATAAACACCAGGGATATAATAAACACCAGGGATAATAATAAACACCAGGAATATGATAAACACCAGGGATATAATAAACACCAGGGATATAAAAAACACCAGGAATATGATAAACACCAGGGATAGAATAAACAACAGGGATATGATAAACACCAGGAATATAATAAACAACAGGAATATAATAAACACCAGGGATATAAAAAACAACAGGAATATAATAAACACCAGGAATATAATAAACAACAGGGATATGATAAACACCAGGGATATAATAAACAACAGGGATATGATAAACACCAGGAATATAATAAACAACAGGGATATGATAAACACCAGGGATAGAATAAACACCAGGGATAGAATAAACACCAGGAATATGATAAACAACAGGGATATGATAAACACCAGGAATATAATAAACATCAGGAATATAATAAACACCAGGAATATAATAAACACCAGTAATATGATAAACACCAGGAATATAATAAACACCAGGAATATAATAAACACCAGGAATATGATAAACACCAGGGATAATAAGAAACACCAGGAATATAATAAACACCAGGAATATAATAAACACCAGGGATATAATAAACACCAGGAATATAATAAACAACAGGAATATGATAAACACCAGGGATATAATAAACACCAGGGATATAAAAAACAACAGGAATATAATAAACACCAGGAATATAATAAACACCAGGAATATGATAAACACCAGGGATATAATAAACACCAGGGATATAAAAAACAACAGGAATATAATAAACACCAGGAATATAATAAACACCAGGGATATGATAAACACCAGGGATATAAAAAACAACAGGAATATAATAAACACCAGGAATATAATAAACACCAGGGATATAATAAACACCAGGAATATAATAAACACCAGGGATATAATAAACACCAGGAATATAATAAACACCAGGAATATGATAAACACCAGGGATATAATAAACACCAGGGATATAAAAAACAACAGGAATATAATAAACACCAGGAATATAATAAACACCAGGGATATGATAAACACCAGGGATATAATAAACAACAGGGATATGATAAACACCAGGAATATAATAAACACCAGGGATAGAATAAACACCAGGAATATGATAAACACCAGGAATATAATAAACACCAGGGATATGATAAACACCAGGGATATAAAAAACAACAGGAATATAATAAACACCAGGAATATAATAAACACCAGGGATATAATAAACACCAGGGATAGAATAAACACCAGGAATATGATAAACACCAGGAATATAATAAACACCAGGGATATGATAAACACCAGGGATATAAAAAACAACAGGAATATAATAAACACCAGGAATATAATAAACACCAGGGATATAATAAACACCAGGGATAGAATAAACACCAGGAATATGATAAACACCAGGAATATAATAAACACCAGGGATATGATAAACACCAGGGATATAAAAAACAACAGGAATATAATAAACACCAGGAATATAATAAACACCAGGGATATGATAAACACCAGGGATATAAAAAACAACAGGAATATAATAAACACCAGGAATATAATAAACACCAGGGATATGATAAACACCAGGGATATAATAAACAACAGGGATATGATAAACACCAGGGATAGAATAAACACCAGGGATAGAATAAACACCAGGAATATAATAAACAACAGGGATATGATAAACACCAGGGATATAATAAACACCAGGAATATAATAAACACCAGGAATATGATAAACACCAGGAATATGATAAACACCAGCGATATAATAAACACCAGGGATATAAAAAACACCAGGAATATGATAAACACCAGGGATAATAAGAAACACCAGGGATAGAATAAACACCAGGGATAGAATAAACACCAGGAATATAATAAACAACAGGAATATAATAAACACCAGGAATATAATAAACAACAGGGATATGATAAACACCAGGGATAGAATAAACACCAGGAATATAATAAACAACAGGAATATAATAAACACCAGGAATATAATAAACAACAGGAATATAATAAACACCAGGAATATAATAAACAACAGGGATATGATAAACACCAGGGATATAATAAACAACAGGGATATGATAAACAACAGGGATAGAATAAACACCAGGAATATAATATACAACAGGAATATAATAAACACCAGGAATATAATAAACAACAGGGATATGATAAACACCAGGGATAGAATAAACACCAGGGATATAATAAACACCAGGAATATAATAAACACCAGGAATATGATAAACACCAGGAATATGATAAACACCAGCGATATAATAAACACCAGGGATATAAAAAACACCAGGAATATGATAAACACCAGGGATAATAAGAAACACCAGGGATAGAATAAACACCAGGGATAGAATAAACACCAGGAATATAATAAACAACAGGAATATAATAAACACCAGGAATATAATAAACAACAGGGATATGATAAACACCAGGGATAGAATAAACACCAGGAATATAATAAACAACAGGAATATAATAAACACCAGGAATATAATAAACAACAGGGATATGATAAACACCAGGGATAGAATAAACACCAGGGATAGAATAAACACCAGGAATATAATAAACAACAGGAATATAATAAACACCAGGAATATAATAAACAACAGGGATATGATAAACACCAGGGATATAATAAACAACAGGGATATGATAAACAACAGGGATAGAATAAACACCAGGAATATAATATACAACAGGAATATAATAAACACCAGGAATATAATAAACAACAGGGATATGATAAACACCAGGGATAGAATAAACACCAGGGATAGAATAAACACCAGGAATATAATAAACAACAGGAATATAATAAACACCAGGAATATAATAAACAACAGGGATATGATAAACACCAGGGATAGAATAAACACCAGGGATATAATAAACACCAGGAATATAATAAACACCAGGAATATAATAAACACCAGGAATATAATAAACAACAGAGATATGATAAACACCAGGGACAGAATAAACACCAGGAATATAATAAACACCAGGAATATAATAAACAACAGGGATATGATAAACAACAGGGATATGATAAACACCAGGGATATGATAAACACCAGGGATATAATAAACACCAGGAATATAATAAACACCAGGAATATAATAAACAACAGAGATAAGATAAACATTAGGGACAGAATAAACACCAGGAATATAATAAACACCAGGAATATAATAAACAACAGGGATATGATAAACACCAGGAATATAATAAACACCAGGAATATAATAAACAACAGGGATATGATAAACAACAGGGATATGATAAACACCAGGGATAGAATAAACACCAGGGATATAATAAACAACAGGGATATGATAAACAACAGGGATATGATAAACACCAGGGATATAATAAACACCAGGGATATAATAAACACCAGGAATATAATAAACAACAGGGATATGATAAACACCAGGGATATAATAAACACCAGCAATATAATAAACACCAGGAATATAATAAACACCAGGAATATGATAAAAACCAGGGATATAATAAACACCAGGAATATAATAAACACCAGGAATATAATAAACACCAGGAATATGATAAAAACCAGGGATATAATAAACACCAGGAATATGATAAACACCAGGGATAATAAGAAACACCAGGGATAGAATAAACACCAGGGATAGAATAAACACCAGGAATATAATAAACAACAGGAATATATTGAACACCAGGAATATAATAAACAACAGGGATATGATAAACACCAGGGATAGAATAAACACCAGGGATATAATAAACAACAGGAATATATTGAACACCAGGAATATAATAAACAACAGGGATATATTGAACACCAGGAATATAATAAACAACAGGGATATGATAAACACCAGGGATAGAATAAACACCAGGGATATAATAAACACCAGGAATATAATAAACAACAGGAATATATTGAACACCAGGAATATAATAAACAACAGGGATATGATAAACACCAGGGATAGAATAAACACCAGGGATATAATAAACACCAGGAATATAATAAACACCAGGAATATGATAAACACCAGGGATATAATAAACACCAGGAATATAATAAACACCAGGAATATAATAAACAACAGGGATATGATAAACACCAGGGATATAATAAACACCAGGAATATAATAAACAACAGGGATATGATAAACACCAGGAATATAATAAACACCAGGAATATAATAAACACCAGGAATATGATAAAAACCAGGGATATAATAAACACCAGGAATATGATAAACAACAGGGATATGATAAACACCAGGGATATAATAAACAACAGGGATATGATAAACACCAGGGATATAATAAACACCAGGAATATAATAAACAACAGGGATATGATAAACACCAGGGATATAATAAACACCAGGAATATAATAAACAACAGGGATATGATAAACACCAGGAATATGATAAAAACCAGGGATATAATAAACACCAGGAATATGATAAACAACAGGGATATAATAAACACCAGGAATATAATAAACAACAGGGATATGATAAACACCAGGGATATAATAAACACCAGGAATATAATAAACAACAGGGATATGATAAACACCAGGGATATAATAAACACCAGGAATATAATAAACAACAGGGATATGATAAACACCAGGGATATAATAAACACCAGCAATATAATAAACACCAGGAATATAATAAACACCAGGAATATGATAAAAACCAGGGATATAATAAACACCAGGAATATGATAAACACCAGGGATAATAAGAAACACCAGGGATAGAATAAACACCAGGGATAGAATAAACACCAGGAATATAATAAACAACAGGAATATATTGAACACCAGGAATATAATAAACAACAGGGATATGATAAACACCAGGGATAGAATAAACACCAGGGATATAATAAACACCAGGAATATAATAAACACCAGGAATATGATAAACACCAGGGATATAATAAACACCAGGGATAGAATAAACAACAGGAATATAATAAACAACAGGGATATGATAAACACCAGGGATATAATAAACACCAGGGATAGAATAAACAACAGGAATATAATAAACAACAGGGATATGATAAACACCAGGAATATAATAAACACCAGGAATATGATAAACACCAGGAATATGATAAACACCAGCAATATAATAAACACCAAGGATAATAAGAAACACCAGGGATATAAAAAACACCAGGAATATGATAAACACCAGCAATATAATAAACACCAGGGATAATAAGAAACACCAGGGATATAAAAAACACCAGGAATATGATAAACACCAGGGATAGAATAAACACCAGGGATATAATAAACACCAGGGATAGAATAAACACCAGGGATAGAATAAACACCAGGGATATAATAAACACCAGGGATAGAATAAACACCAGGAATATAATAAACAACAGGGATATGATAAACACCAGGGATAGAATAAACACCAGGGATAATAATAAACACCAGGAATATGATAAACACCAGGGATAGAATAAACACCAGGGATATAATAAACAACAGGGATATGATAAACACCAGGGATAGAATAAACACCAGGGATAATAATAAACACCAGGAATATGATAAACACCAGGAATATAATAAACAACAGGAATATAATAAACACCAGGAATATAATAAACAACAGGGATATGATAAACACCAGGGATAGAATAAACACCAGGGATAATAATAAACACCAGGAATATGATAAACACCAGGAATATAATAAACAACAGGAATATAATAAACACCAGGAATATAATAAACAACAGGGATATGATAAACAGCAGGGATAGAATAAAAACCAGGAATATAATAAACAAAAGGAATATAATAAACATCAGGGATATAATAAACACCAGGGATAGAATAAAAACCAGGAATAAAATAAACAGCAGGGATAGAATAAACACCAGGGATAGAATAAACATCAGGGATAGAATAAACACCAGGAATATAATAAACAACAGGAATATAATAAACACCAGGAATATAATAAACAACAGGGATATGATAAACAGCAGGGATAGAATAAAAACCAGGAATATAATAAACAAAAGGAATATAATAAACATCAGGGATATAATAAACACCAGGGATAGAATAAAAACCAGGAATAAAATAAACACCAGGGATAGAATAAACACCAGGGATAGAATAAACATCAGGGATAGAATAAACACCAGGAATATAATAAACACCAGGGATAGAATAAACACCAGGAATATAATAAACACCAGGGATAATAATAAACACCAGGGATAGAAAAAACACCAGGAATATAATAAGCACCAGGGATAATAATAAACACCAGGGATAATAATAAACACCAGGAATATAATAAACACCAGGGATATGATAAACACCAGGGATATGATAAACTCCAGGAATAAAATAAACAACAGGGATATAATATACACCAGGAATATAATAAACACCAGGGATATGATAAACACCAGGGATAGAAAAAACACCAGGGATAGAAAAAACACCAGGAATATAATAAGCACCAGGGATAATAATAAACACCAGGGATATGATAAACACCAGGGATAGAATAAACACCAGGAATATAATAAACACCAGGAATATAATAAACAACAGGGATATAATAAACAACAGGGATATGATAAACACCAGGGATAGAATAAACACCAGGAATATAATAAACACCAGGAATATAATAAACAACAGGGATATAATAAACAACAGGGATATGATAAACACCAGGGATAGAATAAACAACAGGGATATAATAAACAACAGGGATATGATAAACACCAGGGATAGAATAAACACCAGGAATATAATAAACAACAGGGATATAATAAACAACAGGGATATGATAAACACCAGGGATAGAATAAACACCAGGAATATAATAAACACCAGGAATATAATAAACAACAGGGATATAATAAACAACAGGGATATGATAAACACCAGGGATAGAATAAACACCAGGGATATGATAAACACCAGGGATAGAATAAAAACCAGGAATAAAATAAACATCAGGGATATAAAAAACACCAGGAATATAATAAACAACAGGAATATAATAAACACCAGGGATATGATAAACACCAGGGATAGAATAAAAACCAGGAATAAAATAAACATCAGGGATATAAAAAACACCAGGAATATAATAAACACCAGGAATATAATAAACACCAGGGATAATAATAAACACCAGGGATAGAATAAAAACCAGGAATATAATAAACACCAGGGATAATAATAAACACCAGGGATAATAATAAACACCAGGGATAGAATAAAAACCAGGAATATAATAAACACCAGGGATATAATAAACACCATGAATATAATAAAACCAGGGATAATAATAAACACCAGGGATAGAATAAAAACCAGGAATATAATAAATACCAGGGATAGAATAAACACCAGGGATAATAATAAACACCATGAATATAATAAAACCAGGGATAATAATAAACACCAGGGATAGAATAAAAACCAGGAATATAATAAACACCAGGAATATAATAAACACCAGGGATAATAATAAACACCAGGGATAGAATAAAAACCAGGAATATAATAAACACCAGGGATAGAATAAACACCAGGGATAATATTAAACACCAGGGATAATATTAAACACCAGGGATAATAATAAACACCAGGGATAGAATAAACACCAGGGATAATAATAAAAACCAGGGATAATAATAAACACCAGGGATAATAATAAACACCAGGGATAGAATAAACACCATGAATATAATAAAACCAGGGATAATAATAAACACCAGGGATAGAATAAACACCAGGAATATATTAAACACCAGGGATATGATAAACACCAGGGATAGAATAAACACCAGGCATATGATAAACACCAGGGATAAAATAAACACCAGGAATATATTAAACACCAGGGATATGATAAACACCAGGAATATAATAAACACCAGGGGTAGAATAAACACCAGGGATAGAATAAACACCAGGAATATAATAAACACCAGGGATATGATAAACATCAGGGATAGAATAAACACCAGGAATGTAATAAACACCAGGAATATAATAAACACCAGGGGTAGAATAAACACCAGGGATATAATAAACACCATGAATATATTAAACACCAGGGATATGATAAACACCAGGAATATAATAAACACCAGGGGTAGAATAAACACCAGGGATAGAATAAACACCAGGAATATAATAAACAACAGGGATATGATAAACAGCAGGGATAGAATAAAAACCAGGAATATAATAAACAAAAGGAATATAATAAACATCAGGGATATAATAAACACCAGGGATAGAATAAAAACCAGGAATAAAATAAACACCAGGGATAGAATAAACACCAGGGATAGAATAAACATCAGGGATAGAATAAACACCAGGAATATAATAAACACCAGGGATAGAATAAACACCAGGAATATAATAAACACCAGGGATAATAATAAACACCAGGGATAGAAAAAACACCAGGAATATAATAAGCACCAGGGATAATAATAAACACCAGGGATAATAATAAACACCAGGAATATAATAAACACCAGGGATATGATAAACACCAGGGATATGATAAACTCCAGGAATAAAATAAACAACAGGGATATAATATACACCAGGAATATAATAAACACCAGGGATATGATAAACACCAGGGATAGAAAAAACACCAGGGATAGAAAAAACACCAGGAATATAATAAGCACCAGGGATAATAATAAACACCAGGGATATGATAAACACCAGGGATAGAATAAACACCAGGAATATAATAAACACCAGGAATATAATAAACAACAGGGATATAATAAACAACAGGGATATGATAAACACCAGGGATAGAATAAACACCAGGAATATAATAAACACCAGGAATATAATAAACAACAGGGATATAATAAACAACAGGGATATGATAAACACCAGGGATAGAATAAACAACAGGGATATAATAAACAACAGGGATATGATAAACACCAGGGATAGAATAAACACCAGGAATATAATAAACAACAGGGATATAATAAACAACAGGGATATGATAAACACCAGGGATAGAATAAACACCAGGAATATAATAAACACCAGGAATATAATAAACAACAGGGATATAATAAACAACAGGGATATGATAAACACCAGGGATAGAATAAACACCAGGGATATGATAAACACCAGGGATAGAATAAAAACCAGGAATAAAATAAACATCAGGGATATAAAAAACACCAGGAATATAATAAACAACAGGAATATAATAAACACCAGGGATATGATAAACACCAGGGATAGAATAAAAACCAGGAATAAAATAAACATCAGGGATATAAAAAACACCAGGAATATAATAAACACCAGGAATATAATAAACACCAGGGATAATAATAAACACCAGGGATAGAATAAAAACCAGGAATATAATAAACACCAGGGATAATAATAAACACCAGGGATAATAATAAACACCAGGGATAGAATAAAAACCAGGAATATAATAAACACCAGGGATATAATAAACACCATGAATATAATAAAACCAGGGATAATAATAAACACCAGGGATAGAATAAAAACCAGGAATATAATAAATACCAGGGATAGAATAAACACCAGGGATAATAATAAACACCATGAATATAATAAAACCAGGGATAATAATAAACACCAGGGATAGAATAAAAACCAGGAATATAATAAACACCAGGAATATAATAAACACCAGGGATAATAATAAACACCAGGGATAGAATAAAAACCAGGAATATAATAAACACCAGGGATAGAATAAACACCAGGGATAATATTAAACACCAGGGATAATATTAAACACCAGGGATAATAATAAACACCAGGGATAGAATAAACACCAGGGATAATAATAAAAACCAGGGATAATAATAAACACCAGGGATAATAATAAACACCAGGGATAGAATAAACACCATGAATATAATAAAACCAGGGATAATAATAAACACCAGGGATAGAATAAACACCAGGAATATATTAAACACCAGGGATATGATAAACACCAGGGATAGAATAAACACCAGGCATATGATAAACACCAGGGATAAAATAAACACCAGGAATATATTAAACACCAGGGATATGATAAACACCAGGAATATAATAAACACCAGGGGTAGAATAAACACCAGGGATAGAATAAACACCAGGAATATAATAAACACCAGGGATATGATAAACATCAGGGATAGAATAAACACCAGGAATGTAATAAACACCAGGAATATAATAAACACCAGGGGTAGAATAAACACCAGGGATATAATAAACACCAGGGATATGATAAACACCAGGGATAGAATAAACACCAGGAATATAATAAACACCAGGGGTAGAATAAACACCAGGGTTATGATAAACACCAGGGATAGGATAAACACCAGGGATAATAATAAACACCAGGGATAGAATAAAGACCAGGGATAGAATAAACACCAGGGATATTAATAAACACCAGGGATAATAATAAACACCAGGGATAGAATAAACACCAGGAATATAATAAACACCAGGAATATAATAAACACCAGGGGTGGAATAAACACCAGGGATATGATAAACACCAGGGATAGGATAAACACCAGGGATAGGATAAACACCAGGGATAATAATAAACACCAGGGATAATAATAAACACCAGGGATAGAATAAACACCAGGGATAATAATAAACACCAGGGATAGGATAAACACCAGGGAGAATAATAAACACCAGGGATATAATAAACACCAGGGATAGAATAAACACCACGGATAATAATAAACACCAGGGATGTAATAAACACCAGGGATAATAATAAACACCAGGGATAGAATAAAAACCAGGAATATAATAAACACCATGAATATAATAAAAACCAGGGATAATAATAAACACCAGGGATAGAAGAAACACCAGGAATATAATAAACACCATGAATATAATAAAAACCAGGGATAATAATAAACACCAGGAATATAATAAACACCAGGGATAATAATAAACACCAGGGATAGAATAAAAACCAGGAATATAATAAACACCATGAATATAATAAAAACCAGGGATAATAATAAACACCAGGAATATAATAAACACCAGGGATAATATTAAACACCAGGGATAATATTAAACACCAGGGATAATAATAAACACCAGGGATAGAATAAACACCAGGGATAATAATAAAAACCAGGGATAATAATAAACACCAGGGATAGAATAAACACCATGAATATAATAAAACCAGGGATAATAATAAACACCAGGGATAGAATAAACACCAGGAATATATTAAACACCAGGGATATGATAAACACCAGGGATAGAATAAACACCAGGCATATGATAAACACCAGGGATAAAATAAACACCAGGAATATATTAAACACCAGGGATATGATAAACACCAGGAATATAATAAACACCAGGGGTAGAATAAACACCAGGGATAGAATAAACACCAGGAATATAATAAACACCAGGGATATGATAAACATCAGGGATAGAATAAACACCAGGAATGTAATAAACACCAGGAATATAATAAACACCAGGGGTAGAATAAACACCAGGGATATAATAAACACCAGGGATATGATAAACACCAGGGATAGAATAAACACCAGGAATATAATAAACACCAGGGGTAGAATAAACACCAGGGGTAGAATAAACACCAGGGTTATGATAAACACCAGGGATAGGATAAACACCAGGGATAATAATAAACACCAGGGATAGAATAAAGACCAGGGATAGAATAAACACCAGGGATATTAATAAACACCAGGGATAATAATAAACACCAGGGATAGAATAAACACCAGGAATATAATAAACACCAGGAATATAATAAACACCAGGGGTGGAATAAACACCAGGGATATGATAAACACCAGGGATAGGATAAACACCAGGGATAGGATAAACACCAGGGATAATAATAAACACCAGGGATAATAATAAACACCAGGGATAGAATAAACACCAGGGATAATAATAAACACCAGGGATAGGATAAACACCAGGGAGAATAATAAACACCAGGGATATAATAAACACCAGGGATAGAATAAACACCACGGATAATAATAAACACCAGGGATGTAATAAACACCAGGGATAGAATAAACACCAGGGATAATAATAAACACCAGGGATAGAATAAAAACCAGGAATATAATAAACACCATGAATATAATAAAAACCAGGGATAATAATAAACACCAGGGATAGAAGAAACACCAGGAATATAATAAACACCATGAATATAATAAAAACCAGGGATAATAATAAACACCAGGAATATAATAAACACCAGGGATAATAATAAACACCAGGGATAGAATAAAAACCAGGAATATAATAAACACCATGAATATAATAAAAACCAGGGATAATAATAAACACCAGGAATATAATAAACACCAGGAATATAATAAACACCAGGGATAGAATAAAAACCAGGAATATAATAAACATCAGGAATATAATAAACACCAGGGATAGAAAAAACACCAGGGATAATAATAAACACCAGGGATAGAATAAAAACCAGGAATATAATAAACATCAGGAATATAATAAACACCAGGGATAAGAATAAATACCAGGGATAGAATAAAAACCAGGAATATAATAAACACCATGAATATAATAAAAACCAGGGATAATAATAAACACCAGGGATAGAACAAAAACCAGGAATATAATAAACACCAGGAATATAATAAACACCAGGGATAGAATAAACACCAGGGACAATAATAAACACCAGGGATAGAATAAACACCAAGGATAATAATAAACACCAGGGATAGAATAAAAACCAGGAATATAATAAACACCAGGGATAGAATAAACACCAGGGATAATAATAAACACCAGGGATAGAAAAAACACCAGGGATAATAATAAACACCAGGGATTGAATAAAAACCAGGAATATAATAAACACCAGGAATATAATAAAAACCAGGGATAATAATAAACACCAGGGATAGAAAAAACACCAGGGATAATAATAAACACCAGGGATTGAATAAAAACCAGGAATATAATAAACACCAGGAATATAATAAACACCAGGGATAATAATAAACACCAGGGATAGAATAAAAACCAGGAATATAATAAACATCAGGAATATAATAAATACCAGGGATAATAATAAACACCAGGGATAGAATAAACACCAGGGATAGAATAAACAGCAGGGATAAGAATAAATACCAGGGATAGAATAAAAACCAGGAATATAATAAACACCATGAATATAATAAAAACCAGGAATATAATAAACACCAGGAATATAATAAACACCAGGGATAGAATAAACACCAGGGATAATAATAAACACCAGGGATAGAATAAACACCAGGGGTAGAATAAACACCAGGGATAGAATAAACACCAGGGATAATAATAAACACCAGGGATAGAATAAAAACCAGGAATATAATAAACACCATGAATATAATAAAAACCAGGGATAATAATAAACACCAGAGATAGAAAAAACACCAGGGATAATAATAAACACCAGGGATAGAATAAAAACCAGGAATATAATAAACATCAGGAATATAATAAATACCAGGGATAATAATAAACACCAGGGATAGAATAAACACCAGGGATAATAATAAACACCAGGGATAGAATAAACACCAGGGATAATAATAAACACCAGGGATAGAATAAACACCAGGGATAGAATAAACACCAGGGATAATAATAAACGCCAGGGATAGAATAAACACCAGGGATAATAATAAACACCAGGGATAGAATAAACACCAGGGATAGAATAAACACCAGGGATAATAATAAATACCAGGAATATAATAAACACCATGAATATAATAAAAATCAGGGATAATAATAAACACCAGGGATAGAATAAAAACCAGGAATATAATAAACACCAGGAATATAATAAATACCAGGGATAGAATAAACACCAGGGATAATAATAAACACCAGGGATAGGATAAACACCAGGGATAATAATAAACAGCGGGGATAGAATAAACACCAGGAATATAATAAACATCAGGGATAATAATAAACACCAGGGATATGATAAACACCAGGAATATTATAAACACCAGGAATATAATAAACACCAGGGAAAGAATAAACACCAGGAATCTAATAAACATCAGGAATATAATAAACACCAGGGATATAATAAACACCAGGGAAAGAATAAACACCAGGGATAATAATAAACACCAGGGATAGGATAAACACCAGGGATAATAATAAACAGCGGGGATAGAATAAACACCAGGAATATAATAAACATCAGGGATAATAATAAACACCAGGGATATGATAAACACCAGGAATATTATAAACACCAGGAATATAATAAACACCAGGGATATGATAAACACCAGGGACAGAATAAACACCAGGAATATAATAAACACCAGGAATATAATAAACACCAGGGAAAGAATAAACACCAGGGATAATAATAAACACCAGGGATAGGATAAACACCAGGGATAGAATAAAAACCAGGCATATAATAAACAGAAGGAATATAATAAACACCAGGGAAAGAATAAACACCAGGGATAATAATAAACACCAGGGATAGAATAAACACCAGGGATAGAATAAAAACCAGGAATATAATAAACACCAGGAATATAATAAATACCAGGGATAGAATAAACACCAGGGACAGAATAAACACCAGGAATATAATAAACACCAGGAATATAATAAACACCAGGGAAAGAATAAAAACCAGGAATATAATAAACATCAGGAATATAATAAACACCAGGGATATGATAAACACCAGGGACAGAATAAACACCAGGAATATAATAAACACCAGGGATAGAATAAACACCAGGGATAATAATAAACACCAGGGATAGAATAAAAACCAGGAATATCATAAACACCATGAAAAGAATAAAAACCAGGGATAATAATAAACCCCAGGGATAGAATAAAAACCAGTAATATAATAAACACCAGGAATATAATAAAAACCAGGGATAGAATAAACACCAAAGATAGAAAAAACACCAGGGATAATAATAAACACCAGGAATATAATAAAAACCAGGGATAGAATAAACACCAGGAATATAATAAAAACCAGGGATAGAATAAACACCAGGGATAATAATAAACACCAGGGATAGAATAAACACCAGGAATATAATAAACACCAGGAATATAATAAACACCAGGGATAGAATAAACACCAGGGATAAGAATAAACACTAGGGATAGAATAAACACCAGGAATATAATAAACACCAGGGATAGAATAAACACCAGGGATAAGAATAAACACCAGGGATAGAATAAAAACCTGGAATATAATAAACACCATTAATATAATAAAAACCAGGGATAATAATAAACACCAGGGATAGAATAAAAACCAGGAATATAATAAACACCAGGAATATAATAAACACCAGGGATAGAATAAACACCAGGGATAATAATAAACACCAGGGATAGAATAAACACCAGGGATAGAATAAACACCAGGAATATAATAAACACCAGGGATAGAATAAACACCAGGGATAATAATAAAAACCAGGGATAATAATAAACACCAGGGATAGAATAAAAACCAGGAATATAATAAACACCAGGAATATAATAAACACCAGGGATAGAATAAACACCAGGGATAATAATAAACACCAGGGATAGAATAAACACCAGGAATAGAATAAAAACCAGGAATATAATAAACACCAGGAATATAATAAACACCAGGGATAGAATAAGCACCAGGAATATAATAAACACCAGGGATAATAATAAACACCAGGAATATAATAAACACCAGGGATAGAATAAGCACCAGGAATATAATAAACACCAGGGATAATAATAAACACCAGGGATAGGATGAACACCAGGGATAGAATAAACACCAGGGATAATAATAAATACCAGGAATATAATAAACACCAGGAATATAATAAACACCAGGGATAGAATAAACACCAGGAATATAATAAACACCAGGGATAGAATAAACACCAGGGATAATAATAAACACCAGGGATAGAATAAACACCAGGAATATAATAAAAACCAGGGATAGAATCCAAACCTTCTCTCTGTAAACACAGCTTGGTATCATCAGCAAATTTACACAGCTAACTTGAATAAAGATTGCCTGTAAACAAACAGGCAGCAAGGATTTTTCCCAGTCACAATCCCCAGATTCCAGTGAGAGTCAGCATCTTCAGGAGAGGAGGGGACCCGTACCCCAGTGAGAGTCAGCACCTTCAGGGGAGGAGGGGACCTGTACCCCAGTGAGAGTCAGCACCTTTAGGAGAGGAGGGGATCCGTACCCCAGTGAGAGTCAGCACCTTTAGGAGAGGAGGGGACCCGTACCCCAGTGAGAGTCAGCACCTTTAGGAGAGGAGGGCATCCGTACCCCAGTGAGAGTCAGCACCTACAGGAGAGGAGGGGACCCGTACCCCAGTGAGAGTCAGCACCTTTAGGAGAGGAGGGGATCCGTACCCCAGTGAGAGTCAGCACCTTCAGGAGAGGAGGGGACCCGTACCCCAGTGAGAGTCAGCACCTTCAGGAGAGGAGGGGACCTGTACCCAAGCGAGAGTCAGCACCTTCAGGAGAGGAGGGGACCTGTACCCAAGCGAGAGTCAGCACCTTCAGGGGAGGAGGGGACCTGTACCCCAGCGAGAGTCAGCACCTTCAGGAGAGGAGGGGACCCGTACCCCAGTGTGTCAGCACCTTCAGGAGAGGCGGGGACCCGTACCCTAGTGAGAGTCAGCACCTTCAGGGGAGGAGGGGACCCGTACCCCAGTGAGAGTCAGCACTTTCAGGAGAGGCGGGGACCCGTACCCCAGTGAGAGTCAGCATCTTCAGGGGAGGAGGGGACCCGTACCCCAGCGAGAGTCAGCATCTTCAGGGGAGGATGGGACCCGTACACTAGTGAGAGTCAGCACCTTCAGGAGAGGAGGGGACCCGTACCCCAGTGAGAGTCAGCACCTTCAGGGGAGGAGGGGACCCGTACCCCAGTGAGAGTCAGCACCTTCAGGAGAGGAGGGGACCCGTACCCCAGTGAGAGTCAGCACCTTCAGGAGAGGAGGGGACCCGTACCCCAGTGAGAGTCAGCACCTTCAGGAGAGGAGGGGACCCGTACCCCAGTGAGAGTCAGCACCTTCAGGAGAGGAGGGGACCCGGACCCTAGTGAGAGTCAGCACCTTCAGGGGAGGAGGGGACCCGTACCCCAGTGAGAGTCAGCACCTTCAGGAGAGGAGGGGACCCGTAACCCAGTGAGAGTCAGCACTTTCAGGGGAGGAGGGGACCCGTACCCCAGTGAGAGTCAGCACCTTCAGGAGAGGAGGGGACCCGTACCCCAGTGAGAGTCAGCATCTTCAGGAGAGGAGGGGACCCGTACCCCAGTGAGAGTCAGCACCTTCAGGAGAGGAGGGGACCCGTACCCCAGTGAGAGTCACCACCTTCAGGAGAGGAGGGGACCCGTACCCCAGTGAGAGTCAGCACCTTCAGGGGAGGAGGGGACCCGTACCCCAGTGAGAGTCAGCACCTTCAGGAGAGGAGGGGACCCGTACCCCAGTGAGAGTCAGCACCTTCAGGAGAGGAGGGGACCCGTACCCCAGTAAGAGTCAGCACCTTCAGGAGAGGAGGGGACCCGTACCCCAGTGAGAGTCAGCACCTTCAGGAGAGGAGGGGACCCGTACCCCAGTGAGAGTCAGCACCTTCAGGAGAGGAGGGGACCCGTACCCCAGTGAGAGTCAGCACTATCAGGGGAGGAGGGGACCCGTACCCCAGTGAGAGTCAGCACCTTTAGGAGAGGAGGGGACCCGTACCCCAGTGAGAGTCAGCACCTTTAGGAGAGGAGGGGATCCGTACCCCAGTGAGAGTCAGCACCTTTAGGAGAGGAGGGGACCCGTACCCCAGTGAGAGTCAGCACCTTTAGGAGAGGAGGGGATCCGTACCCCAGTGAGAGTCAGCATCTTCAGGAGAGGAGGGGACCCGTACCCCAGTGAGAGTCAGCACCTTCAGGGGAGGAGGGGACCTGTACCCCAGCGAGAGTCAGCACCTTCAGGAGAGGAGGGGACCCGTACCCCAGTGAGAGTCAGCACCTTCAGGAGAGGAGGGGACCCGTACCCCAGTGAGAGTCAGCACCTTCAGGAGAGGAGGGGACCTGTACCCAAGCGAGAGTCAGCACCTTCAGGGGAGGAGGGGACCCGTACCCCAGTGAGAGTCAGCACCTTCAGGAGAGGAGGGGACCCGTACCCCAGTGAAAGTCAGCACCCTCAGGAGAGGAGGGGACCCGTACCCCAGTGAGAGTCAGCACCTTCAGGGGAGGAGGGGACCCGTAACCCAGTGAGAGTCAGCACTTTCAGGGGAGGAGGGGACCCGTTCCCCAGTGAGAGTCAGCATCTTCAGGAGAGGAGGGGACCCGTACCCCAGCGAGAGTCAGCATCTTCAGGGGAGGAGGGGACCTGTACCCCAGTGAGAGTCAGCACCTTCAGGAGAGGAGGGGACCCGTACCCCAGTGAGAGTCAGCACCTTCAGGAGAGGAGGGGACCCGTACCCCAGTGAGAGTCAGCACCTTCAGGGGAGGAGGGGACCCGTACCCCAGTGAGAGTCAGCACCTTCAGGAGAGGAGGGGACCCGTACCCCAGTGAGAGTCAGCACCTTCAGGGGAGGAGGGGACCCGTACCCCAGTGAGAGTCAGCATCTTCAGGAGAGGAGGGGACCCGTACCCCAGTGAGAGTCAGCACCTTCAGGAGAGGAGGGGACCCGGACCCTAGTGAGAGTCAGCACCTTCAGGGGAGGAGGGGACCCGTACCCCAGTGAGAGTCAGCACCTTCAGGAGAGGAGAGGACCCGTAACCCAGTGAGAGTCAGCACTTTCAGGGGAGGAGGGGACCCGTACCCCAGTGAGAGTCAGCATCTTCAGGAGAGGAGGGGACCCGTACCCCAGTGAGAGTCAGCACCTTCAGGGGAGGAGGGGATCCGTACCCCAGTGAGAGTCAGCACATTCAGGAGAGGAGGGGACCCGTACCCCAGTGAGAGTCAGCACCTTTAGGAGAGGAGGGGATCCGTACCCCAGTGAGAGTCAGCACATTCAGGAGAGGAGGGGACCCGTACCCCAGTGAGAGTCAGCACCTTTAGGAGAGGAGGGGAGCCGTACCCCAGTGAGAGTCAGCATCTTCAGGAGAGGAGGGGACCCGTACCCCAGTGAGAGTCAGCACCTTTAGGAGAGGAGGGGATCCGTACCCCAGTGAGAGTCAGCACCTTCAGGAGAGGAGGGGACCCGTACCCCAGTGAGAGTCAGCACCTTCAGGAGAGGAGGGGACCCGTACCCCAGTGAGAGTCAGCACCTTCAGGAGAGGAGGGGACCCGTACCCCAGTGAGAGTCAGCACCTTCAGGAGAGGAGGGGACCCGTACCCCAGTGAGAGTCAGCACCTTTAGGAGAGGAGGGGATCCGTACCCCAGTGAGAGTCAGCACCTTCAGGAGAGGAGGGGACCCGTACCCCAGTGAGAGTCAGCACCTTCAGGAGAGGAGGGGACCCGTACCCCAGTGAGAGTCAGCACCTTTAGGAGAGGAGGGGACCCGTACCCCAGTGAGAGTCAGCACCTTCAGGAGAGGAGGGGACCCGTACCCCAGTGAGAGTCAGCACCTTCAGGAGAGGAGGGGACCCGTACCCCAGTGAGAGTCAGCACCTTTAGGAGAGGAGGGGATCCGTACCCCAGTGAGAGTCAGCACCTTCAGGAGAGGAGGGGACCCGTACCCCAGTGAGAGTCAGCACCTTTAGGAGAGGAGGGGATCCGTACCCCAGTGAGAGTCAGCACCTTCAGGAGAGGAGGGGACCCGTACCCCAGTGAGAGTCAGCACCTTCAGGAGAGGAGGGGACCTGTACCCAAGCGAGAGTCAGTACCTTCAGGAGAGGAGGGGACCCGTACCCCAGTGAGAGTCAGCACCTTCAGGAGAGGAGGGGACCCGTACCCCAGTGAGAATCAGCACCTTCAGGAGAGGAGGGGACCCGTACCCCAGTGAGAGTCAGCACCTTCAGGAGAGGAGGGGACCCGTACCCCAGCGAGAGTCAGCACCTTCAGGAGAGGAGGGGACACGTACCCCAGTGAGAGTCAGCACCTTCAGGGGAGGGGGACCTGTACCCCAGCGAGAGTCAGCACCTTCAGGAGAGGAGGGGACCCGTACCCCAGTGAGAGTCAGCACCTTCAGGAGAGGAGGGGACCTGTACCCCAGCGAGAGTCAGCACCTTCAGGAGAGGAGGGGACCCGTACCCCAGTGAGAGTCAGCACCTTCAGGAGAGGAGGGGACCCGTACCCCAGTGAGAGTCAGCACCTTCAGGGGAGGAGGGGATCCGTACCCCAGTGAGAGTCAGCACATTCAGGAGAGGAGGGGACCCGTACCCCAGTGAGAGTCAGCACCTTTAGGAGAGGAGGGGATCCGTACCCCAGTGAGAGTCAGCACCTTCAGGGGAGGAGGGGACCCGTACCCCAGTGAGAGTCAGCACATTCAGGAGAGGAGGGGACCCGTACCCCAGTGAGAGTCAGCACCTTTAGGAGAGGAGGGGATCCGTACCCCAGTGAGAGTCAGCACCTTCAGGGGAGGAGGGGACCCGTACCCCAGTGAGAGTCAGCACCTTCAGGAGAGGAGGGGACCCGTACCCCAGTGAGAGTCAGCACCTTCAGGAGAGGAGGGGACCCGTACCCCAGTGAGAGTCAGCACCTTCAGGAGAGGAGGGGATCCGTACCCCAGTGAGAGTCAGCACCTTCAGGAGAGGAGGGGACCCGTACCCCAGTGAGAGTCAGCACCTTTAGGAGAGGAGGGGATCCGTACCCCAGTGAGAGTCAGCACCTTCAGGAGAGGAGGGGACCCGTACCCCAGTGAGAGTCAGCACCTTCAGGAGAGGAGGGGACCTGTACCCAAGCGAGAGTCAGCACCTTCAGGAGAGGAGGGGACCTGTACCCAAGCGAGAGTCAGCACCTTCAGGGGAGGAGGGGACCTGTACCCCAGCGAGAGTCAGCACCTTCAGGAGAGGAGGGGACCCGTACCCCAGTGAGAGTCAGCACCTTCAGGAGAGGAGGGGACCCGTACCCCAGTGTGTCAGCACCTTCAGGAGAGGCGGGGACCCGTACCCTAGTGAGAGTCAGCACCTTCAGGGGAGGAGGGGACCCGTACCCCAGTGAGAGTCAGCACTTTCAGGAGAGGCGGGGACCCGTACCCCAGTGAGAGTCAGCATCTTCAGGGGAGGAGGGGACCCGTACCCCAGCGAGAGTCAGCATCTTCAGGGGAGGATGGGACCCGTACACTAGTGAGAGTCAGCACCTTCAGGAGAGGAGGGGACCCGTACCCCAGTGAGAGTCAGCACCTTCAGGGGAGGAGGGGACCCGTACCCCAGTGAGAGTCAGCACCTTCAGGAGAGGAGGGGACCCGTACCCCAGTGAGAGTCAGCACCTTCAGGAGAGGAGGGGACCCGTACCCCAGTGAGAGTCAGCACCTTCAGGAGAGGAGGGGACCCGTACCCCAGTGAGAGTCAGCACCTTCAGGAGAGGAGGGGACCCGGACCCTAGTGAGAGTCAGCACCTTCAGGGGAGGAGGGGACCCGTACCCCAGTGAGAGTCAGCACCTTCAGGAGAGGAGGGGACCCGTAACCCAGTGAGAGTCAGCACTTTCAGGGGAGGAGGGGACCCGTACCCCAGTGAGAGTCAGCACCTTCAGGAGAGGAGGGGACCCGTACCCCAGTGAGAGTCAGCATCTTCAGGAGAGGAGGGGACCCGTACCCCAGTGAGAGTCAGCATCTTCAGGAGAGGAGGGGACCCGTACCCCAGTGAGAGTCAGCACCTTCAGGGGAGG
Organism: Heterodontus francisci; assembly: GCF_036365525.1. NCBI lineage: Eukaryota > Metazoa > Chordata > Chondrichthyes > Heterodontiformes > Heterodontidae > Heterodontus > Heterodontus francisci. Next base: position 14,153 of record NW_027140499.1, on the reverse strand, counting down.
AGGGGACCCGTACCCCAGTGAGAGTCAGCACCTTCAGGAGAGGAGGGGACCCGTACCCCAGTGAGAGTCAGCACCTTCAGGAGAGGAGGGGACCCGTACCCCAGTAAGAGTCAGCACCTTCAGGAGAGGAGGGGACCCGTACCCCAGTGAGAGTCAGCACCTTCAGGAGAGGAGGGGACCCGTACCCCAGTGAGAGTCAGCACCTTCAGGAGAGGAGGGGACCCGTACCCCAGTGAGAGTCAGCACTATCAGGGGAGGAGGGGACCCGTACCCCAGTGAGAGTCAGCACCTTTAGGAGAGGAGGGGACCCGTACCCCAGTGAGAGTCAGCACCTTTAGGAGAGGAGGGGATCCGTACCCCAGTGAGAGTCAGCACCTTTAGGAGAGGAGGGGACCCGTACCCCAGTGAGAGTCAGCACCTTTAGGAGAGGAGGGGATCCGTACCCCAGTGAGAGTCAGCACCTTTAGGAGAGGAGGGGATCCGTACCCCAGTGAGAGTCAGCATCTTCAGGAGAGGAGGGGACCCGTACCCCAGTGAGAGTCAGCATCTTCAGGAGAGGAGGGGACCCGTACCCTAGTGAGAGTCAGCACCTACAGGAGAGGAGGGGACCCGTACCCCAGTGAGAGTCAGCATCTTCAGGGGAGGAGGGGACCCGTACCCCAGTGAGAGTCAGCACCTTCAGGAGAGGAGGGGACCCGTACCCCAGTGAGAGTCAGCACCTTCAGGAGAGGAGGGGACCCGTACCCCAGTGAGAGTCAGCACCTTCAGGAGAGGAGGGGACCCGTACCCAAGCGAGAGTCAGCACCTTCAGGGGAGGAGGGGACCCGTACCCCAGTGAGAGTCAGCACCTTCAGGGGAGGAGGGGACCCGTACCCCAGTGAGAGTCAGCACCTTCAGGAGAGGAGGGGACCCGTACCCCAGTGAAAGTCAGCACCCTCAGGAGAGGAGGGGACCCGTACCCCAGTGAGAGTCAGCACCTTCAGGGGAGGAGGGGACCCGTAACCCAGTGAGAGTCAGCACCTTCAGGAGAGGAGGGGACCCGTACCCCAGTGAGAGTCAGCACTTTCAGGGGAGGAGGGGACCCGTACCCCAGTGAGAGTCAGCACCTTCAGGAGAGGAGGGGACCCGTACCCCAGCGAGAGTCAGCACTTTCAGGGGAGGAGGGGACCCGTACCCCAGTGAGAGTCAGCACCTTCAGGAGAGGAGGGGATCCGTACCCCAGTGAGAGTCAGCACTTTCAGGGGAGGAGGGGACCCGTTCCCCAGTGAGAGTCAGCACCTTCAGGAGAGGAGGGGACCCGTACCCCAGTGAGAGTCAGCATCTTCAGGAGAGGAGGGGACCCGTACCCCAGTGAGAGTCAGCACCTTCAGGAGAGGAGGGGATCCGTACCCCAGTGAGAGTCAGCACCTTTAGGAGAGGAGGGGACCCGTACCCCAGTGAGAGTCAGCACCTTCAGGGGAGGAGGGGACCCGTACCCCAGTGAGAGTCAGCACCTTCAGGGGAGGAGGGGACCCGTACCCCAGTGAGAGTCAGCACCTTCAGGAGAGGAGAGGACCCGTAACCCAGTGAGAGTCAGCACTTTCAGGGGAGGAGGGGACCCGTACCCCAGTGAGAGTCAGCATCTTCAGGAGAGGAGGGGACCCGTACCCCAGTGAGAGTCAGCACCTTCAGGGGAGGAGGGGATCCGTACCCCAGTGAGAGTCAGCACATTCAGGAGAGGAGGGGACCCGTACCCCAGTGAGAGTCAGCACCTTTAGGAGAGGAGGGGATCCGTACCCCAGTGAGAGTCAGCACCTTCAGGAGAGGAGGGGACCCGTACCCCAGTGAGAGTCAGCACCTTCAGGAGAGGAGGGGACCCGTACCCCAGTGAGAGTCAGCACCTTCAGGAGAGGAGGGGACCCGTACCCCAGTGAGAGTCAGCACCTTCAGGGGAGGAGGGGACCTGTACCCAAGCGAGAGTCAGCACCTTCAGGAGAGGAGGGGACCCGTACCCCAGTGAGAGTCAGCACCTTCAGGGGAGGAGGGGACCCGTACCCCAGTGAGAGTCAGCACCTTCAGGGGAGGAGGGGACCCGTACCCCAGCGAGAGTCAGCACCTTCAGGAGAGGAGGGGACCCGTACCCCAGTGAGAGTCAGCATCTTCAGGAGAGGAGGGGACCCGTACCCTAGTGAGAGTCAGCACCTACAGGAGAGGAGGGGACCCGTACCCCAGTGAGAGTCAGCATCTTCAGGGGAGGAGGGGACCCGTACCCCAGTGAGAGTCAGCACCTTCAGGAGAGGAGGGGACCCGTACCCCAGTGAGAGTCAGCACCTTCAGGAGAGGAGGGGACCCGTACCCCAGTGAGAGTCAGCATCTTCAGGAGAGGAGGGGACCCGTACCCCAGTGAGAGTCAGCACCTTCAGGAGAGGAGGGGACCCGTACCCCAGTGAGAGTCAGCACCTTCAGGAGAGGAGGGGACCCGTACCCCAGTGAGAGTCAGCACCTTCAGGAGAGGAGGGGATCCGTACCCCAGTGAGAGTCAGCATCTTCAGGAGAGGAGGGGACCCGTACCCCAGTGAGAGTCAGCACCTTCAGGAGAGGAGGGGATCCGTACCCCAGTGAGAGTCAGCACCTTCAGGAGAGGAGGGGACCCGTACCCCAGTGAGAGTCAGCACCTTCAGGAGAGGAGGGGACCCGTACCCTAGTGAGAGTCAGCACCTACAGGAGAGGAGGGGACCCGTACCCCAGTGAGAGTCAGCACCTTCAGGAGAGGAGGGGACCCGTACCCCAGTGAGAGTCAGTACCTTCAGGAGAGGAGGGGACCCGTACCCCAGTGAGAGTCAGCACCTTCAGGAGAGGAGGGGACCCGTACCCAAGCGAGAGTCAGCACCTTCAGGAGAGGAGGGGACCTGTACCCCAGCGAGAGTCAGCACCTTCAGGAGAGGAGGGGACTCGTACCCCAGTGAGAGTCAGCACCTTCAGGAGAGGAGGGGACCCGTACCCCAGTGAGAGTCAGCACCTTCAGGGGAGGAGGGGATCCGTACCCCAGTGAGAGTCAGCACCTTCAGGAGAGGAGGGGACCCGTACCCCAGTGACAGTCAGCACCTTCAGGAGAGGAGGGGACCCGTACCCCAGTGTGTCAGCACCTTCAGGAGAGGAGGGGACCCGTACCCCAGTGAGAGTCAGCACCTTCAGGAGAGGAGGGGACCCGTACCCCAGTGACAGTCAGGACCTTCAGGAGAGGAGGGGACCCGTACCCCAGTGAGAGTCAGCACCTTCAGGAGAGGAGGGGACCCGTACCCCAGTGAGAGTCAGCATCTTCAGGGGAGGAGGGGACCCGTACCCCAGTGAGAGTCAGCATCTTCAGGGGAGGAGGGGACCCGTACCCTAGTGAGAGTCAGCACCTTCAGGAGAGGAGGGGACCCGTACCCCAGTGAGAGTCACCACCTTCAGGAGAGGAGGGGACCCGTACCCCAGTGAGAGTCAGCACCTTCAGGAGAGGAGGGGACCCGTACCCCAGTGAGAGTCAGCACCTTCAGGGGAGGAGGGGACCCCTACCCCAGTGAGAGTCAGCATCTTCAGGAGAGGAGGGGACCTGTACCCTAGTGAGAGTCAGCACCTTCAGGAGAGGAGGGGACCCGTACCCCAGTGAGAGTCAGCACCTTCAGGAGAGGAGGGGACCCGTACCCCAGTGAGAGTCAGCACCTTCAGGGGAGGAGGGGACCCGTACCCCAGTGAGAGTCAGCACCTTCAGGAGAGGAGAGGGACCCGTACCCCAGTGAGAGTCAGCACCTTCAGGAGAGGAGGGGACCCGTACCCCAGTGAGAGTCAGCACCTTCAGGAGAGGAGGGGACCCGTACCCCAGTGAGAGTCAGCACCTTCAGGAGAGGAGGGGACCTTTACCCCAGTGAGAGTCAGTACCTTCAGGAGAGGAGGGGACCCGTACCCTCGTGAGAGTCAGCACCTTCAGGGGAGGAGGGGACCCGTACCCCAGTGAGAGTCAGCACCTTCAGGAGAGGAGGGGACCCGTACCCCAGTGAGAGTCAGCACCTTCAGGGGAGGAGGGGACCCGTACCCCAGTGAGAGTCAGCACCTTCAGGGGAGGGGGACCTGTACCCCAGTGAGAGTCAGTACCTTCAGGAGAGGAGGGGACCCGTAACCCAGTGAGAGTCAGCACTTTCAGGGGAGGAGGGGACCCGTATCCCAGTGAGAGTCAGCATCTTCAGGAGAGGAGAGGGACCCGTACCCCAGTGAGAGTCAGCATCTTCAGGAGAGGAGAGGGACCCGTACCCCAGTGAGAGTCAGCACCTTCAGGAGAGGAGGGGACCCGTACCCCAGTGAGAGTCAGCACCTTCAGGGGAGGAGGGAACCCGTACCCCAGTGAGAGTCAGCACCTTCAGGAGAGGAGGGGACCCGTACCCCAGTGAGAGTCAGCACCTTCAGGAGAGGAGGGAACCCGTACCCCAGTGAGAGTCAGCACCTTCAGGGGAGGGGGACCTGTACCCCAGTGAGAGTCAGCACCTTCAGGAGAGGAGGGGACCCGTAACCCAGTGAGAGTCAGCATCTTCAGGAGAGGAGGGGACCCGTACCCCAGTGAGAGTCAGCACCTTCAGGGGAGGAGGGGACCCGTACCCCAGTGAGAGTCAGCACCTTCAGGAGAGGAGGGGACCCGTACCCCAGTGAGAGTCAGCACCTTCAGGAGAGGAGGGGACCCGTACCCCAGTGAGAGTCAGCACCTTCAGGGGAGGAGGGGACCCGTACCCCAGTGAGAGTCAGCACCTTCAGGAGAGGAGGGGACCCGTACCCCAGTGAGAGTCAGCACCTTCAGGAGAGGAGGGGACCCGTACCCCAGTGAGAGTCAGCACCTTCAGGGGAGGGGGACCTGTACCCCAGTGAGAGTCAGCACCTTCAGGAGAGGAGGGGACCCGTACCCCAGTGAGAGTCAGCACTTTCAGGGGAGGAGGGGACCCGTACCCCAGTGAGAGTCAGCACCTTCAGGAGAGGAGGGGACCTTTACCCCAGTGAGAGTCAACACCTTCAGGAGAGGAGGGGACCCGTACCCCAGTGAGAGTCAGCACCTTTAGGAGAGGAGGGGATCCGTACCCCAGTGAGAGTCAGCACCTTCAGGAGAGGAGGGGACCCGTACCCCAGTGAGAGTCAGCACCTTTAGGAGAGGAGGGGATCCGTACCCCAGTGAGAGTCAGCACCTTCAGGAGAGGAGGGGACCCGTACCCCAGTGAGAGTCAGCACCTTCTGGAGAGGAGGGGACCCGTACCCCAGTGAGAGTCAGCACCTTCAGGGGAGGAGGGGACCCGTACCCCAGTGAGAGTCAGCACCTTCAGGAGAGGAGGGGACCCGTACCCCAGTGAGAGTCAGCACCTTCAGGAGAGGAGGGGACACGTACCCCAGTGAGAGTCAGCATCTTCAGGAGAGGAGGGGACCAGTACCCCAGCGAGAATCAGCATCTTCAGGAGATGAGGGGACCCGTACCCCAGTGAGAGTCAGCACCTTCAGGAGAGGAGGGGACCCGTACCCCAGCGAGAGTCAGCACCTTCAGGAGAGGAGGGGACCCGTACCCCAGTGAGAGTCAGCATCTTCAGGAGAGGAGGGGAGCTGTACCCCAATGAGAGTCAGCATCTTCAGGAGATGAGGGGACCCGTACCCAAGTGAGAGTCAGCACCTTCAGGAGAGGAGGGGACCCGTACCCCAGTGAGAGTCAGCACCTTCAGGAGAGGAGGGGACCCGTACCCCAGTGAGAGTCAGCATCTTCAGGAGAGGAGGGGACCCGTACCCCAGTGAGAGTCAGCACCTTCAGGAGAGGAGGGGACCCGTACCCCAGTGAGAGTCAGCATCTTCAGGAGAGGAGGGGAGCTGTACCCCAGTGAGAGTCAGCATCTTCAGGAGAGGAGGGGAGCTGTACCCCAATGAGAGTCAGCATCTTCAGGAGATGAGGGGACCCGTACCCAAGTGAGAGTCAGCACCTTCAGGAGAGGAGGGGACCCGTACCCCAGTGAGAGTCAGCACCTTCAGGAGAGGAGGGGACCCGTACCCCAGTGAGAGTCAGCACCTTCAGGAGAGGAGGGGACCCGTACCCAAGTGAGAGTCAGCACCTTCAGGAGAGGAGGGGACCCGTACCCCAGTGAGAGTCAGCATCTTCAGGAGAGGAGGGGACCCGTACCCCAGTGAGAGTCAGCACCTTCAGGAGAGGAGGGGACCCGTACCCCAGTGAGAGTCAGTTGCTACAAGCAGGAAGATCAGTAACCAGAGGGACACAGATTGAAGATAATCAGTAAAAGACCCAGAGGGGGAGATGAGGAGAATGTTTTTACACAGTGAGTTGTTGTGATCTGGAACGCGCTGCCTGAAAGGGCGGTGGAAGCAGATTCAATAGTAACTTTCAAAAGGGAATTGGATAAATAGTGGAAAAGGGAAATTTTGCAGGTCTACGGGGGAAGAGCAGGGGGGAGTGGGACTGATTGGATAGCTCTTTCAAAGAGCCAGCACAGACACGATGGGCCAAATAGCCACATCCTTTGCTGTACGATTCTATGTTCTGACCATTTTAAGTGAATAAAAGAGAGAGGCGAGGTTTTAACAAAGCGGATGATGAATTATCTGGAAAGAGTTCTGCTCCCTGCCCTGTCAGGCCAGGATGTCGATGGGTGCAACCATCCCAGAGCCGCCTGGTGTCTGTGACAGCTTCTTCTTTGGTCAGCTGGAGCTGCTGGTTATTAACCAGAGGCTCGTTGTACCCAGACCTACCCGCAGAGGACAGCACAGGCCTGGGAACCAGTCTGAGGACAGTGGCTTGTCCCACTCTCTCCATCCGTCAGGACTGATTTACATTCCTCTCTCTCCCAAACATTGCCTTCCCGTCCCTTCCCGACAGGACTGATGCTGATTGCTGGATGAATCACATCTGTCTGCCAGGCCGTCTACTCCTCTTAAAGGGACAGTTCACGCCCTGCTTACCTCCGGTTAAAGGGAGTAGGGCACCTGTAACCTGTTAAGCCAGCTTTTATTTCTCTGTGTACTGTCCCGCATATACAGGCCAAACAGTGGTGGTACTGAGGCACACGGGCTGTGGTGTTGAGTCTTGAGCGGTGGCTCAGTGCAGCATTCTCCCTCTGATCCCGAGGGTCCTGGGTTCGAATCCCACTCTAGAGCCTTCAGCCCAAAACTCAGACTGACACTCCCAATGCAGTACTGAGGGAGTGCCGCACTGTCGGAGGGCCAGTACAGAGGGAGCGCCGCATTGTCGGAGGGTCAGTACCGAGGGAGCGCCGCACTGTCGGAGGGTCAGTCCCGAGGGAGCGCCGCACTGTCGGAGGGTCAGTACTGAGGGAGCGCCGCACTGTCGGAGGGTCAGTACCGAGGGAGCGCCGCACTGTCGGAGGGTCAGTACTGAGGGAGTGCCGCACTGTCGGAGGGTCAGTACTGAGGGAGTGCCGCACTGTCGGAGGGCCAGTACTGAGGGAGCGCCGCATTGTCGGAGGGTCAGTACTGAGGGAGTGCCGCACTGTCGGAGGGTCAGTACTGAGGGAGTGCCGCACTGTCGGAGGGCCAGTACTGAGGGAGCGCCGCATTGTCGGAGGGTCAGTACTGAGGGAGTGCCGCACTGTCGGAGGGTCAGTACCGAGGGAGCGCCGCACTGTCGGAGGGTCAGTACTGAGGGAGTGCCGCACTGTCGGAGGGCCAGTACTGAGGGAGCGCCGCATTGTCGGAGGGTCAGTACTGAGGGAGTGCCGCACTGTCGGAGGGTCAGTACTGAGGGAGCGCCGCACTGTCGGAGGGTCAGTACTGAGGGAGTGCCGCACTGTCGGAGGGTCAGTACTGAGGGAGTGCCGCACTGTCGGATGGTCAGTACTGAGGGAGTGCCGCACTGTCGGAGGGCCAGTACTGAGGGAGCACCGCATTGTCGGAGGGTCAGTACTGAGGGAGTGCCGCACTGTCGGAGGGTCAGTACTGAGGGAGTGCCGCACTGTCGGAGGGCCAGTACCGAGGGAGCGCCGCACTGTCGGAGGGTCAGTACCAAGGGAGCGCCGCACTGTCGGAGGGTCAGTACCGAGGGAGCGCTGCATTGTCGGAGGGTCAGTATTGAGGGAGTGCCGCACTGTCGGAGGGTCAGTACTGAGGGAGTGCCGCACTGTCGGAGGGTCAGTACCGAGGGAGCGCCGCACTGTCGGAGGGTCAGTACCGAGGGAGCGCCGCACTGTCGGAGGGTCAGTACTGAGGGAGTGCCGCACTGTCGGAGGGTCAGTACTGAGGGAGTGCTGCACTGTCGGAGGGTCAGTACTGAGGGAGCGCCGCACTGTCGGAGGGTTAGTACTGAGGGAGCGCCGCACTGTCGGAGGTGCTGTCTTTCAGATGAGGTGTTTAACTGAGACCCCGTCTGCCCTCTCAGGTGGATGTAAAAGATCCCACGGCCATTGATTGCTGTTTGTGGGATCTTGCTGTGCGCAAAGAGCTGAGCACCTTCAGGAGAGGTGAAGAAATAGTCACCAAAAAACAGAAAAGATTGGAAGAGGGATCCTTCAACTCCAAAACACTTGCCCCCCCGCCCCCCCCCATTACCTCTCACCCCGCCCCCCCATTCCCTCCCCATTCCTCATCAAAATATTCCCAGTTCCTTCACATTCTTCAATCTTGTTTCACTCCCTCTGCAGGTTCAGAGATCCAGATCCGGATCAGAATCTGCTTCAGGTCTTTGCTCATCCCTGAACCTGTTGAAGAAAAGTTTGAGTGACTTGTTACCATTGTCTGGACTTCATTTCCCACTTACCGTACAGTCTGGTGTATATATCGCACCTGAGTATTGAGCAGGTTACCCTGCTTTATATAAACCGTGATGTGCTTGACAGTGCTGCCACCTCTGCCTGGATGTATCATTGGAGGATCCATCACATGACCACCTCCCATCAACTGCCCCACCTGGTCAAATAGCTGGATTTCCCCCAATATTCAATAAGAACACAAGTTTAAAGAAATTGGAAAAAAAAACACGCACAATTTTTTTTAAAAATTGCCCCTGTGATTTTTCACCCTACTTATGTCCTGGAAATTAATCTTTTAATTCCCAGAGTGGAACAGTACCGGTCTGCAGGACGGTCACACCTTGGAGTATCAGCGGTGGCTCAGTGCAGCAGTCCCCATCTGATCCCGAGGGTCCCGGGGAGCAGGGGGGGAGTTCTCCCCGGTGTCCTGGGGAGCAGGGGGGAGTTCTCCCCAGTGTCCCGGGGAGCAGGGGGGAGTTCTCCCCGGTGTCCCGGGGAGCAGGGGGGAGTTCTCCCCGGTGTCCTGGGGAGCAGGGGGGAGTTCTCCCCAGTGTCCCGGGGAGCAGGGGGGAGTTCTCCCCGGTGTCCCGGGGAGCAGGGGGGAGTTCTCCCCGGTGTCCTGGGGAGCAGGGGGGAGTTCTCCCCAGTGTCCCGGGGAGCAGGGGGGAGTTCTCCCCGGTGTCCCGGGGAGCAGGGGGGAGTTCTCCCCGGTGTCCTGGGGAGCAGGGGGGAGTTCTCCCCAGTGTCCCGGGGAGCAGGGGGGAGTTCTCCCCGGTGTCCCGGGGAGCAGGGGGGAGTTCTCCCCGGTGTCCCGGGGAGCAGGGGGGAGTTCTCCCCGGTGTCCCGGGGAGCAGGGGGGAGTTCTCCCCGGTGTACCGGGGAGCAGGGGGGAGTTCTCCCCGGTGTACCGGGGAGCAGGGGGGAGTTCTCCCCGGTGTACCGGGGAGCAGGGGGGAGTTCTCCCCGGTGTACCGGGGAGCAGGGGGGAGTTCTCCCCGGTGTCCTGGGGAGCAGGGGGGAGTTCTCCCCGGTGTCCTGGGGAGCAGGGGGAGTTCTCCCCGGTGTCCTGGGGAGCAGGGGGGAGTTCTCCCCGGTGTACCGGGGAGCAGTGGGGAGTTCTCCCCGGTGTACCGGGGAGCAGTGGGGAGTTCTCCCCGGTGTACTGGGGAGCAGGGGGGAGTTCTCCCCGGTGTACCGGGGAGCAGTGGGGAGTTCTCCCCGGTGTACCGGGGAGCAGGGGGGAGTTCTCCCCGGTGTACCGGGGAGCAGGGGGGAGTTCTCCCCAGTGTCCTGGGACAATATTTATCCCTCAACCAACATCACAAAAATAGATGTAATGTCTCAGGTCTGTGATGTTCTGAAGAAGGGTCACTGACCTGAAAAGTTAACTCTGTTCTTCTCTCCACAGATGCTGCCTGACCTGCTGAGTATTTCCAGCACTGTCTGTTCTTATTTCAGATTTCCAGCATCTGCAGAGTTTTACATTCATCACAAAAATAGATTATCTGGCTGTCCCTCGATTCGAGGATGACGTCTATTCAAGGTCGCATGTTTCTGTCGTGGGTCTTCAGATAACTGGACAGGCTGATTCTTGACCTACAGATCTTTGGGTACATGGGGAAGGACATTCCACGAGGTAGTGGGATCCGGAGCACGGGATTTGCTTCCTTTTCTTTCCTTCTCTGCTGCCGATCTTCCTCGTCATTAAGTCGTTTGGACTCAAAGCAGGAAGCAGCTCGATGGACAAGTTGTCACCATTTTGAATGATTGGTAGAAAGCTCTTCCCAGTCATCAATGTCAATGCTGTCACAATTCATAGAGAGCTTCCGAGTGTCTTTGAAGTGTTTTCTTTGTCCTCCCCTGGAACACTGGCCATTTGAGAAAGCAGGACCTGGTAGGCGGACGGTTTGCAGCCACCCGGACACAGTGTCCAATTCATCGACGTTGGTTTTGCAGGAGTTTTGCCTGAATGCTTGTGGAGTGGTTTCAAGAAGGACACGAGTTTGTTCGACAGTCCTCCCATTGAATCCGGAAGATGTGGCGGAGGCAATGTGGACAGAATTTCTCGAGCTCTCTTTTGTGTCACTGATACACAGTCCAGGTCTCACTGCAGTACTGGAGTGTGGTAACAACTGTTCTGTACACCAGGACTTTTGTTGACTTGTGGAGGTCTTTGTTGTCAAACACTCGCTGCTGTAATTTGTCGAAGGCTGAGCTGATGCAGCTGATCCAGTGTTGGATCTCCTCGTCAATGGTGACCTTTTGACGGAGGTGGTCCCTCTGACAGCCATCTGATCATTATCACATTTCTCTTTGTGGGATCTTGCTGTGCACAGATTGGCTGCCAAGTTTCCTACATTACAACAGTGACTACACTTCAAAATGTACTTCATTGGCTGTGAAGCACTTTGGGGTGTCCTGAGGTGGTCAAAGGTGCTATAGAAATGCAAGCCTGTATTTTCTTCATACACAGGATAACACACAGTATAGAATCTGTCATATATAAGATAACACAGTATAGAATCTGCCACATATAAGATAACACACAGTGTAGAATTTGTCATATATATAGAATAACACAGTACCAAACCTGCCACATATAGAATAACACATAGTATACAATCTGTCACATATAGGATAACAGTATAGAATTTGCCACATATATAGGACAACACAGTATAGAATCTGCTACATAAAGGATATCACACAGTATAGATTCTATCACATACAGGATAACACAATATAGAATCTGCCACATAAAGGACAACACACAAGGATGTTAAGGGATATAGAGGATTGGATCAGGAAAAAAAAAAGGAGGCTTCTGGCAGATTCAGAACACTGAAAACAGCGGAGGCACTAGAGGAGTATAGAAAGTGTAGGGGGTACTTAAAAAAGTAATTAGGAGAGGGAAGAGGGAACATGAAAAAACACTGACGGCAAGACAAAGGAAAATCCTAAGGTGTTTTATAAGTATATTAAGGGCAAGAGAATAACCAGGGAAAGAGTAGGGCCCATTAGGGACCAAAGTGGCAATCTGTGTGTGGAGCCGGAGGACATAGGTGAGGTTTTAAATGATTACTTTTCATCTGTGTTCACTATGGAGAAGGACGATGTAGGTGTAGAGATCAGGGAGGGGGATTGTAATATACTTGAACAAATCAGCATTGAAAGGGAGGAAGTATTAGCTGTTTTAATGGGCTTAAAAGTGGATAAATCCCAAGGCCCAGATGAGATGTATCCCGGGCTGTTATGTGAGGCAAGGGAGGAGATAGCAGGGGGTCTGACACAAATGTTCAAATCCTGTCTGGCCACAAGAGAGGTACCAGAGGACTGGAGGACACAGAATGTGGTACCATTATTCAAGAAGGGTATCAGGGATAAATCAGGTAATTACAGGCTGGTGAGTCTAATATCAGTAGGAGGGAAACTATTGGAAAAAATTCTGAGGGACAGGATTAATCTCCACTTGGAGAAGCAGGAATTAATCAGGGATATTCAGCATGGCTTTGTCAAGGGGAGATCATGTCTGACTAACTTGATTGAATTTTTCGAGGCGGTGACTAAATGTGTCGATGAGGGTAAAGCAGTTGATGTAGTCTACATGGATTTCAATAAGGCTTTGATAAGGTCCCACATGGGAGATTGGTTAAGAAGGTAAGAGCCCATGGGATCCAGGGAAATTTAGCAAATTGGATCCAAAATTGGCTTAGTGGCAGGAGGCAGAGGGTAATGGTCGAGGGTTGTTTTTGCGAATGGAGGCCTGTGACCAGTGGTGTACCACAGGGATTGGTGCTGGGACCCTTGCTGTTTGTAGCGTACATTAATGATTTAGACAAGAATATAGGAGATATGATCAGTAAGTTCACAGATGACACGAAAATTGGTGTCGTAAATAGTGAGGAGGAAAACCTTAGATTACAGGACGATATAGATGGGCTGGTAAGATGGGCGGAGCAGTGGTAAATGGAATTTAATCCTGAGAAGTGTGAGGTGATGTATTTTGGGAGGACTAACAAGGCAAGAGAATATACAATGGATGGTAGGACCCTAGGAAGTACAGAAGGTCAGAGGGACCTTGGTGTACTTGTCCATAGATCACTGAAGGCAGCAGCACAGGTAGATAAGGTGGTTAGGAAGGCAGATGAGATACTTGCCTTTATTAGCTGAGGCCACACCTGGAATACTGTGTACAGTTCTGGTCATCACACTATAGGAAGGATGTGATTGCAATGGAGAGGGTTCAGAGGAGATTCACCAGGATGTTGTCTGGGCTGGAGCATTTCAGCTATGAAGAGAGACTGAAAAGGCTAGGGTTGTTTTCCTTAGAGTAGAGAAGGCTGAGGGGGGACCTGATTGAGGTATACAAAATTATGAGGGGCATTGATAGGGTCTTCCCATCTAACCTTTTTCCCTTAGCAGAGGTGTCAATAACCAGGGGGCATAGATTTAAGGTAAGGGGCAGGAGGTTTAGAGGGGATTTGAGGGAAAATAAATTCACCCAGAGGGTGGTTGGAATCTGGAACGCACTGCCTGAAGAGGTGGTAGAGGCAGGAACCTTCACAACATTTAAGAAGTATTTAGATGAGCACTTGAAATGCCATAGCATACAAGGCTATGGGCCAAGTGCTGGAAAATGGGATTAGAATAGTTAGGTACTTGATGGCCGGCACAGACACGATGGGCTGAAGGGCCTGTTTCTGTGCTGTATAACTCTATAACACACAGTATATAATCTGTCACAAATAGGATAACAGTATAGAATTTGTCACTTATAGGATATCACACAGTATAGAATTTGTCACATCTAGGATAGCAGTATAGAATTGGTCACTTATAGGATATCACACAGTATAGAATTTGACACATATAGGACAACAGTATAGAATCCACCACATATAGGATAACAGTACAGAATTGGTCACTTATAGGATATCACACAGTATAGAATTTGTCACATATAGCATGACAGTATAGAATTTGTCACATAGGATATCACACAGTATAGAATTTGTCACATATAGGATAACAGTATAGAATTTGTCACATAGGATATCACACAGTATAGAATTTGTCACATATAGGATAACAGTATAGAATCTGACATGCAGGGGAATGCAGATTATTGAGCAGGAGAGAAACAGTGGAAAACAGAAAGAGGAAGAAAAACAAACAAAGGAGGAAATGATTCCCAAATGTCACATTAAAAAAAGAAATGAAGAAAGGCGGGTTCGAACTGAAGCTGATTTGTGCTCGCTGCCTTTTATTGAAATACCATTTGTAGTTTGGCCGACAGGAATTCTCTCTCTCACCTTTGATGGATGAGTGCAGTCTGAGACTCCACCCCGGGACTTCCAACTCCAGGAGGGGGAATTGTAGAGAAAGAGAGAAAAGAAAACA